>NW_009646340.1:1515723-1532548 GCF_000708025.1 Charadrius vociferus | reverse complement strand
TCTCGTGGTTGCTGCTATTGCTCCAGCAGTGTGGGGTGGAGAGGAGAGGAGAGGAGAGGAGAGGAGAGGAACATGATGTCCATGAGAGCCATCCCTCCGTGCGTGCTCGGGAAGCCCAGCAGCAGCCTGCAGACCACTTAGCGCTACAGGCAGAGCATAAGGGAATTTGCTGGTGAATTGGTTTCTCTCAATAGAAGGCAATTTAATCATTTAGGCTGATAAGGACTCAATTATGGGTTTTCAACAAGGCCAACGTTTAGGGCAGCAAGTGGTCGCCGTGACCAAGGAGCAGCCTGGCTTGCTGGTCTCCTGGGGGCTGGGGAAGGTCCCCGACATGGGACGTGGCACTGGATGGCCAAGCCATCGGGGACTGCCAAGCTCTGCCCCTGCCAGGGGACAGGGAGGCTTTGTGAGGGGTTGCAGGGACTCACTGCAGTCCCCCTCTTTGCCAGTGGAAAACCCCAGTGGATTTAGCACCCTCCAGCTGCCTGCTAAGACAGTCGGAGACATTAAAGAAATCTGTGGGCCTGTGTTTGGAAGGATGGGACCTACATGGAGGTGGCCACCCTGTCGCGGGTCCCTGTGTGATGGGACAGCCATCAGCCAGGAGAGTGAGGGCAGCAGCACTGCCCTGTCCCGGGCTGCACCGCGAGGAAACTGGAGTGAACCCTTTGAAATGAGATGAGATTAGCAAAGCAGCTGAATTATTCTAAGCTAATAAAGTACCTGGTCCAGATGGCTCCCACCATGAATACTATTAAAGAGTAAAACTCAGGGTAAATTAGGAGATTTGAGGCTAAGGCTTTTAATTCATGTGCAGAAGATGCTTTGTGGGGTGGGGAGCAGCCCCCTGCTCCCTGGCTGCCTCCAGGGGCAGAGATTTGGTGCGTCCTCGCAGCCCTGGAGACATGAGTAGGTGCTCCTTCTCACCCAATTTCTGCTGTCTTTCCCTTGGAAACCGATGCTGGCCGCTCTCGTTGCCTACCGGCACCACCAGGCTTGGAGCCGTGGAGCTATTTTCCTGCCACGCGTGTGCCCAGACAAACTCCAGCTGCTTGGGATCTGTTTGCAGAATTCTCTCCCACCCACAAGAGTGGTCTGAGCCCTCAGACACCTCTGTGGTGGCCCCCTCCCGCTGTCTGATGGGAGCCCACACTAAGGAGGCTCTCTACTCGCTCTCTACTAAGAGAGGAGGCAATGTGAGTTTGCTCCTGGATTTTGGTGCTTGAAATGAGCCGTAAGCAGCAACGAGACCCGCGCTGTGCTTGCCTTGGGAAGGGCTGAGCTGCAGCCCCAGACGCAGAGGGGCTCAGTGGGAGGCTGCATTTAAGGGGTAGCGGCAAACGGCAGCGTGCCAGGTACTCTCCATCCCTCCCTCGCCCTGGGGAGTGGATGCCAGAGGCAGTAAGTGATATATTGATGCAGAGCAGGGGTAGAGGCAGCCCTGAGCCGAGGTGAGCCGGAGGGAGCGTGGCAGTGCTAACTGGGGTCCAAAGCGCCTGGTATATCCATGCCGTGCAGAGGAGGGTGACAGCTCGTGACATGGACTTGATACCTGGCGGAGCAGCTCAGGGCAGGGAAGCAGAGCAGGCAGGACCCGGCGGGTGCTTAGAGGCATGGAATTTCCTTCCCACTGTGGTGTTTGGCTGAGGATGGACATTTAAAGCACATCCTTATTCCAACAGGGAGAGGGAGAAGCTACGGCAGGGAAAAAAGCTGGTTTTGCTCTGTCCACAGTGACTGGGGTCTTTAGTTTTTTAATTACCCTGATGAGATGGATGTATAAGCTTGTTATTTGTTTTAATTAATGTGAAGAAAGCTTTCAGAGTGCCAGAAAGTAGCAAGAGAGGGGGAGCAGGGAGGGGAGATGGGGACATTTGGAATTGAAGCATCCTATTAATATCCCCGCTGTCGTATGAAAGGTCATTAATGAACCAAAGAAAAATGAGCCAGGAGGGAAACAGGAGAACCAAATCCCTCTCTCTGCCTCCTGCCATCCACGTTGCCACCAGGACACCTTCCAAGCCCTGCCGAAGCCCTGCTGCCCCTTGTCCCGTGCCTTTCTCTGCGGTCTTTAAGCTGCTGGAGGGGGAGCTGGGCTCCCGTCAGCGCTGGACGGGGCAGGAGGGTTTCAGGGAAGATGAGAGGTGGTGTCTCACGACACTAAAACGAGACTGCTCAAAACCGCACCTGTGTGCTGACACCCAGAACAACGTCTCCTGCCTTTGCCCCGGGACCTCACCTGGACACAGCCTTGGACCTGCAGTGCTGCGTTGAGCAGCAGGGGTGCAAATGCCCCGCCGAAGGCATCGAACCCAGCCCTGGAGGGATGTCTGACGGGGAGAGGTGCTGCAACAGGCAGTAAAACCTCACTTGGTTTATTTATCTCATTTTTTCTGCTCTTTTGGAGGTTAACGTGACCAGTGTGTGTTCCTAGTCCTGCGCTGAAGCTGTGCTTGCCCAGGAATTGATTTGCCACGCTTGAGATGGACGAAAGCGAAGATTAAATTTAAGCTATTTGTTCAGTATCTCAGTTACGCAATTGAACATCGTAGATTAGGAAAGGTGACCTCCTGTAGCACAGGGGGAGGATTTACTGACATGTTCCAGCAAATATTACACTTCCTGGGATCCAGCACAGCTCAGGATGGAGGAGAAAAGGGTACGAGCCCGGCTGCCCTGCCTGCCTGCACGGGTACCTAAACCCTGGTGATCTCTGTCTTCCCCCAGAGCCTTGGAGTGGAGGACCCCGGATCTCCAAAGCAGGGGCCAACCTTGCTTCCTACAGCAAGGGACCAGCAATTTAAAATCTAAATCTGTGTGCTTAAAAAAGAAAAGAAGGGAAAGAAGCTGGGGTGAGGACTGGTGTTTGCATTGCAAACTGTCACTGTCTCTGTGCAAAGGCTTTTGACTGACAGCAAAGTTTGTCAGAGGCATCTGACGTCAGAGCTCTGCGCAGCGAGGTGTCGGAGTGACAGCTTGCCAACGGCAACAGCAGCATCAGCCGCCTCTGGGTAGCTCTGAGCTCTCCTCCTCCTCCTCACCAGGGTTTCAGAGCAGACGAGCTGCCCCGGCACCAACCTGCCCGTGAAACTCCTGGGAGGAGGAGGAGGAGGAAAGGAAAGATGCTTTCATGCTTACTGGATGCCACATGGCTACGGAGCTGTGGTACCTCTGTGATGGAGGCATCCTGGCACAGACAGGGCAAGGCACCCAGAGCCACCTCTCCTGCAGCCCTGACCTCCCGTGGGGCCATGCCAGCCGCCCGGCGGGGTCTGCCGGAGGGCAGGAGAGCGATGGAGGGGAGCTGGGATGCTCCCAGGAGGGGTGCAGCACGGCAGACTCCAGCCCGGCACCTCCCAGGTGCTGCACAAACACCTCCAAACCTCCCCCGGGGATTTTTCCCAACAAAGTGCTCCACGGCCCCTTCTCTGGCTTCTTGCTGAAAATTCACGAGTGTGCTAAGTGCCGGACTGTAACACTAACCACCTCCTGGGCCTTCCCCCTCTCCTTGCTGGCTTTTGTGCCACCTCCAACACAACCTGGACATACCAAGGGCTCTGCCTGAAGCAAACCAGGCAAGTCAGTGGGAGACGAAACCGGTTATTGCACGCTTTGACACTGAAACGGTTGGTCTGGCAGCGGCAGGGCAAGGTCGGGGCAGAGCGGAGGACAGAGGAGGAGGCTGGGGCGAAGGCAGCACGAATGGCTCATGTTTGCTCTCTTGATGTGAGATCTTGCAAATGGAAATGATTCGCCAGGAGAGCATCTGTTCCTCAGGCAGGGGCTGTACCACTGCAGGCATCCTCCAGAGGCAGCGCTGGCCCTTTGTGCGAATAAATCAATCAATAAACGCAGTGGCTCCAGCGAAGGATTTGGCCATCCGAGCTTGGAAACACCTGAGCCACCCGGGATAATCGCCCCGTCGCTGTGGACCGATGGGTTTTGTGAGCTCTGAGAGACCTGTTTGCCGGTGAATTGGTTTAGTCCATCTGTTTAATGCTGCGCTAGCTGGGAAATTGTTTCTCTCCTTTGGCTTCAAATGATGAATTGTTGCCTGAAAGATTATCCTTTGTTTATCTCTCTTTGTTCCAGTGACCCCCTTTGCTGCCTCTCCTCTCACCTCTGCTCAGGTGCTGCAGGAGCGAGGGCAGAGGGAGCAGGAGATGTGATTCTCATCCCCGAATACCAGACTGTTCACCTTTCCTCCGAGCCATCCCGTCCCCTGCTGAAACCCTGCCTCCATCCAGCTCACGGCTTCTCCAAAACGCAGTCTGGCACCCCTGGGACTAGAAAGGAGCACGAGAAATACGCACTAGCTGGAACGAGAATGGCGGGGAAGAGATGGACCAACCTCCCCATCTCACCCCCTCCCTCCCTTCACCTCCTGCCCCTAATCCCCTCCACTCCCACGGAGAGGGCTTGGGGCTGCTCCCCGTGCTTGCACAGGAGGGACCGTGCGTGCCTGGGGACGGGCTGTGGAGGCATCACCCTCCTGTTGAGGGCCAGAGGGACGTCCTGGGATGGAGGGACACACGGATGCTCCACCCTGGCTTGGCTCGGCCAAACTCTGGTGGGACTGAGCCAGGCTTTTGGCACCTTCAGCTGCTGCTGGCAGGGCTGGCGCCGGGCGGGAGGTGCTGGGCTTGGAACTGGCTGCGAGACCCTGCGCGGGTGCTCCCCCCTTCGCTCCGGCATCCCGAGCCCCCGCACTACGGGGACCCGAATGCCCCCAGGGTGAGGCCACCTCCGCAGCTCTGCTCAGATGATTTCCTCTGTTTCCCCTGTGTTCAACAGAATGGTCTCTAGAGGAGGAATTTGCCAGCTTGGTTTGCGGTTTAGATAATTTCCTTTAGAAATAATCCTTGAGCTGTAACTCCCTTAAGAGGGCTAAATATTTTCTCTCTGGAATTTGGCATGGCTTGCTGCTCTGTGGACGCAGTGTGTGAAGATGTTCGATGTCCTAAGCCAGCTGGGTCCCCTACCCTAAATCGATAGGAGCAGTGTCCCCAAGCCTCGAAACTGCCTGTAAGAAGCTCGTTTTTCATTTGGGTGTTTCTGAGAACTGGAGACTGACTTCTTCTCCGTTCCCTGACAACATGGACCCACCGCTTGGGAACCAGGATTTCATGCAAATGAATTCACGGAGGAAATAGAGCCATCGTTACAAAAACGAGTTGAATCTCACTGAGGAAGCTTTGCAGCATAAGCCCAGCTCAGCACAAGAGCCAGAATAAAGCAATGAAGTGACAGGATGGATTCATCTGTAATTTGGTTAGAGCTGGGGTGGGAAATCTGCAGAAGGTCACAGTGACACTAACCAAGTGTCTCATATTAAACCCAGCGCAAGTTTTCATGTCTCAGTAAAAGAGACGGAGCATCTATAACTAGTAGCAGGTTATTTTTGGCATCCCAACCTATTTTGTAGCTCCCAGGAGGACAAAACTGCTTCTCTTTGACTTTGCAAAGCCTGGATTTCTTTTTGTGTCTGCAGGATGCTGGGATCTGCATTTAAATTCTTCTGCTGCTGCCTGTCTTAACAAAAACTCACAGGTCCAGTCAATTACTGTTCTTGCTCGCTTTGCACAGAGCAAAGAGCCCATAACCTAGATGAGGGCTGCATTGTTCAAGCTGCTGTTCAAAATAACAACGCAAAAGGGTGTCATAGCCCTAAAAAGCCTAAATTCTCAGCAGACGCAGCGGTCTGAGGGGGTCACCCAGTTATTCCCTTTGTTACAAGTCACTGGGCCACAGACTTTTGCTTGAGGTCACTTGGAAAAACAGTAGCAGAGGCAGGTACCAGAGCCAGGCCATCCGTGATTTCCATGGACCCATGATCAGACCGGTTTCCTCGACTGTCCCTCTTCCTTAGCGTGTCCCTTCCCGAGCCCTGGATGCACCCACACCACGTTCCCACACTTCCAAAGGCTGTTTGTCAGATGGGTGCCAGATCTCCAGTTCTGCAACACACTGTGTGACATCTGGTCTGTCTTCCCCCCGCTTCTCCCAAACAGAGATAGTCAGAAAAATATTTCAGCCAGCATACACGGACCCATCAAAATCAAAGTACTTCACAAAATTGACTGCATTTCACTGGAATTTTGTTTTGAAATGAAAAAAAAACCAAACAAAAAGATCTGGCAGCATCAAAACATCTTGTTTCAGCGTTTTCAGGAGAAAGAAAACCTTCCTGTTCTATTCTGAAAAGGCTTTTCACTGCTGGGATTGTTTCAGAAAATAGCAAAATCAAGCAGAAAGCAAATTAAAAAATCAAAGTCTTTTGGAGATGGATCCAGTTTCCAGATTTTGCTCTGATTGGCAGCCAAGGGGGGCAGTGCCACTCCGGGCATCTCACGTGGTACAGCGCTGGCACAGCCTCTGGCTCCCTGTGTCTGCACCAGGGGGACAGCAGAAGAGTGGGGAGGTGACCAGGGCTAGCTAAAACCTGGGAAAACCAGGCAAAATCAAGGAAACCCCACTGTCCATGAGGAAATGGTCCTCCTCTCATCAAGGACCAACCTCCAGAATAAAGCTGTGCACCGAAGAGGGACAAAGAGGACTTGTGATGTGACAAGAGCAGATGTCTTAGAGGTGTTCATACAACCTCTGCCTCTGTCTCCTGTGTGAGGAAGAACCAGGCAGGTTCTTCCGTCGCACCAATGCCCATAACACCCACGCCACGTACCTGGGGACAGGAATGCTCCCGCACTGCCTCTGCCAGGGCCCCATCTCAGCAAGAAGGGGACAACGGGGCTGAGTGCTGCAGCACCCTGCAGCTCCCCCAGCACCCCGGTGATGGGAGCAAACCCCGCAGGGCTGGGGCACAGCTCACAGGGTGCACAGGTTTCTGCTGCAAATTTATTATAGGAGAGTTTTCCAGGAATTCGGGGCTCTGTGCTTAAGCCTGGTCTTCAGTTACCCAAGCATCTCACCTCTTCATGTGTCAGTATTCCACATTTCCTTCAAAAACTTGGATGTATAAGGCCACTCTAACTCTCGCTGGCATTACAGCAAGTGGCCTTGTTAGGGAGCAGAGCCCCTGGCACAGGGAAGCTGGGCAGATACGTGCAGAGCCGTCCCCTGGGGACCAAGGGGAGTGTGTATGGGGGGAGCACCTCCTCCAGAATCCGCCCAGGGCTGCAGCATCCAGTGTGTTTTGCCTTGAAAAGCAAAATTTGCTCCAGTAAGGGATCTGCCCCAGGGCAGCGATGCATCTGCTGGAGAAAGAGCCCTTCTGTGCTGAAGCTAACGGCGGAGCAGTCGGTGGTGCAGGGGTGATGCACGGGAACCAGGCGCAGTCGGTGCACCAGCCCCAGGAAACACGAGGTTGCCTGGGTGAAGTGGCATGGGGTGCATCTCTGTCAGAGCTGACACAGGAGATCATGACACATGCAAGTTTATTTAGGCAATTGGTTCATGAAAGAAATGAAAGTGGATTTGAGCAGCTGGATCCCCACAGCGTGCTGGTACAAACACCGAGGAGCATGTCACTGGTACGCTGAAGACCTTGAGCAGTCGCTGCTAGATAAAGAAATTTCATGCCTCCTTTAGTGATGTGAATTCTAGACAAGCAGGAGGGAGAGAAACAAACACAGTGTTTACAAAACTGAAAACCCCCTAAACCTCAGCCTCCAGGATGGGGACTGTACTGTCCACCCAGTCCACGCGGGATCCAAAGAAGAGCTGGGACAATACATGTTGATGCATAATCAGTGGTGAATACCTCCTTCCCATATTTCCACATCCCCCACAATTTTATTGCAATAAACTAAAAGCAATTCTTGGACCTTGTAAGACAAGGTAGTTATCTCCACAGCCAGCCAGCAGCAGATTTATTGACCTGTAAGATGCATTCAAACTATATTTTCTTTCATATGACAAGTGTCCTATTTTATTGAAGCAGTTTTTCAGCAGTCCTGAATCGCTGCTGCAACTCCATTTTGACAAAAGCAAACTGAAGATGTTTTCCACTACAGCAAGGAAATTGAACACAGTACCTTTGTGAAATGGGGAAGATCAAGCCTTTAATGGTAAGAATTGAAGTAAAAAAGGGCAGGTTTTCAGGCAATAATGATAAATGCTTTAACAGTTGAACTTAAAAGTGAGGGAGTCTTTTTGGCAGCAAAAGTGAAATAAGATGGTAAACTGTTTTTACAGCATTTTCACTGAGTATTTGAATGAGTGGGCCTAATATTTTGAAGATTGGAAGGAATTGGATGAACTTGAAGAATTCTCCTTGGTAAAAAGTGTGAAACCCAGTCTGAATTGCATTAGCGATGTTGACAACGATGCCCTCAAAAAGATTGACAAAGGTGAATGGTTTGATGAATTTGCAAATGTTAAAAAAAAGTTGAAATTAAATGTGAAGAGGGGAATAAAAATAAGACTGGTGAGATAAGAAATGGAGTGAAATACTCAAGTACTTAGTGTGAAATATAGGCTCAGAAAAAATATGAAAACATTATCTGGAGTTTTACTGGTACTACCATAACCAATGTATCTTTATAGACAGATGATAAGAAATATAATAGCTCTGAAACTACTAAAGCAATCAATGTAAAATTTCCCAGATAACGCTTGTAGTGAATTTTATCATATGCTTCTTTAATTTTAAACTTTCAGATGATGTACATTCTTCCCAGTACAAAATCCCTTACATTTCATCCTGTAGCTTTCTATACTTAAAGAATTAAGAGCGGAGTTACAACACTGGGAGGAGCAGTCTGTTGATGCCATATATAGATCAGGCATTTTGAAAGGTAGAGCACATTATTTTTGGTTTGAGGACGGGTTATGTCAGAAGACAGAAGAGAGCTGTGAAGTTAAACGTGAGCTTGCTGGTGAAGACTACAGCAGGTTATTGAGATCGCTGTTTATTTTCAAGTTGATGCAATGTTTTAGGGTATTATGATAAAACTTGTGTTATCACTTGGTTGATCATAACCGGTCTTGCCTTCGGTTTGTAGTTACACTGTTTGAGTCACAGTTTCAAATTATTTTGTCTTGTATAGTCTTCTATAAACAATCTGTTAGGGGCTTCTTATGTAACATGATTCCTCTCAAGTTCAGCAGAAAATGTTGCATCGTGAAAACTCTGCATACTGTATAACAAATTTAGCCCCTTCGGTAACCGCAGACAAGTGAATCTTCCTTTCATTTTGGAACGCGGTTATCCCAGCCTGGAGGAAAGGAGGGAGGGAAAATGCAAAGCAAAACGTGTAAAAAGGGTAAAAGCAGCCTTTGTGGCAGTACCGTAAAAATAGAAATGCATTTTACCAAACTGTTGCTGGCATTTGAGGTGAAGAAAAAGCATTTTTCCCTTTCCCCACTGGCTTCTAGGGTCTTACCCCACACTGCAGGACACAAAAGCCCTTTTTGGCTGAAAGCAGCCTCAGCACAGGCGCAGGCACAAGATGGCAACACATTTGAAGTATCCTCAAGTGCTTGCAGTGATTTCTCCCTCCAGTTTTGCTGTAGCCGCTATGTCACATCACCTCTCATTCTATAAATCTGTCAATGTCTATCCAAGCCCAAAGCAAATCCATTTGCTACGACTTTTACGAGTACGAAAGCCCATCTGTAGGAAGCCACTCATGGGATTATTTCTGTCCTCTTCTTATTACAGACTCAGCAGACTCATTTAAAAAAAGATATTTCACAAACCTGTTGCCTCCCAGGCTGAGAGCGTGTGCAGGAGCGGATGGATGCCCGAAAGCGAACAGGCTGCCCAGGGAAGCGGTTGAGCCCCAGCCCTGGAGGTATTTAAAAGGTGTGTAGATGTGGCACTTAGGGATGTAGTTTAGAGGTGAATTTCTCAGTGTTAGCTTTATGGTTGGACTTGAGGATCTTAAAGGTCCTTTCCAACCTAAATGATTCTATGGTTCTATGACTTCGGCAGCATTGTTGACCCCAATGTGCCACTCCTACGGAGGGAGCAGAAACACCGAGATGAGGCATGCTGCAGTGAGGAACATTTTGTCCACAGGATTATATGTTCTGGCAACTAAAGGGCCCAAATCCTAACATTAAACCTAAATTAAATTACCATTCACTGAGCTGCTGAGACGTATCTGCTCTAAGGGTGGGTTTATGCTACAGACTGCAACAAAACCCAAACAAAACCCTCTCCCAGTTAGCTCGAGCGCCAGCAGCACGCCGGTTGCTGCAGCGCAGAGCTCACATGCCCTTCTCTGCTGTGTTTCTTGGCCTCCTGAATCGGGGCTGAGCCGCCCGAGCCCCGTAAAGCCGGCTTGGTGCCCCGGGGCTACCCAGGGCGCGGGGTGGTCCCCGCTGCGGGATGCTTCCCAGGGCTGGCCGGGAGGTGTTCTGCACTGGGGGCTGCCGAACGCCAGCACGTGGGGGCAGCTTGCCAGCCCAGCCTTAGCTAAAACGCTACAGTCACATTTTCAAACTCAGAAGCTAATATCGGAAAGCTGAGATGTCTGTTTTCTGTATTCCTTCCAGGAAATGGTCTAGTTGCACAGGTAGCAGAACTTCGCAGTCATGGCACTGAATATTGGTGTTACAACAGTATTTAAACATTTACTCGCCTTTCACACACACAAACGTAAGTGTGTGCACAGGGGAACCAGGTGGAGTCACAGCCCTTGTAATGTCAGGGAGAGAAGTAAGCCTGAATCTTTCTAAGCATGACCTGGGAAGGGTGCCATAATACTGCTCTGTAATTTGCCTGGTTAGTTCTGAGCCATCTTAATTCTCCAGCCCTCGTTACTTTGCTTGGTTATCATTCATACGTTTCTATGTGCTAGTTTGCGTGGAGGAAAGAGGTTGGAAATTTACAGCTAGAGTGGATGAGTCTATATTTTTGGAATTGGAACTAAATTACCCACCAGTTGAAGCATTATTGTGTTTTACAATAATTGCTGATTAAAATTCAAATGCACTAAATTCCACCTGTCATTCCCAGTGTCGCCTCCGCTTGTGATGATGCCAATGCAACGAGCGGGAATGAATGAAAGGACTGAAGGAAGCAGTTTGTCTCCACGATTCCGTGCTTTCATTCAGCCACTGTCTGCTAACTCCCCTCTCCCAAAGCCTCAGGATATTTTCCGCAAAATGTCTGCTCTACAGGATGCTTTGTAGAATGAAGACACCGTGGTTCAGGTTTTCAGAAGCAGCTTCTTTATTTTCACACCCATGCGGGACAGACAGCCACCTGCCTGAGCTGCAGCCCTCTATCATTTGCGGCCAGTCAACCTGCTGCTTTAACACAGAGATGCTTGTGACTATTGACCGAGTTTCCAGGTGGGCTTTTCTCTTATGGAGCTTTTTAGAGGAGCTAGATAGGCTGTTCATGTACATATGCTCCTAATTAGTGTCTCATTTTTTGCTCCTGGCCATAGGATATGCCCCAAATCCATTTCTCCAGCTCTCCTGAACTTGCCTGTGGCTGCAAAACTCCTTCCAACTGGTTAAATTCCCCAGTTCTTTCTTTCTCCTCTTGTGCCTCCTCCAGTTCAGCATTTTTGGCCTCCTTCTTGCTTTTGCTCTTCCATCCTCTTTTTCCCAGGTCTCTGAGGCTTCTTCTCACTGTGCCTAGCATTTCCCAGCCTGGAGAGCTAGGGAATAGCACAGCCCTTGCGGAGGTGGTGTGTTTATGAAAAATCAGGGAAGTGGATAAGCAAGTACCTGCTCTTAACAGCATTTTCTACACGCAGGTGTTTCTCCTTCCCTTTTGCTTGTGGCTGAACATTGCAACAGACAACACGTGTCTGCAAATTACCGCATCAGTCTGGGTCCCTATTTTAGTCATCAGAAAAGAATCAGCCTGATTTAACATCCATTTACCCATCCTGGCTGTCTGAACCAAAAAAAAATCCGACCAAAACCCCAACATTTGGGAAGGCACAGTGAACCAGAAGATGGTCTGCCCCATGGCAGTGCTCAACCCATTCCCACACGCCTGCTCCCAGGGGCTGGAAGTCACAGAATGGGCTAAACCCGCCCAGGTTTAGTAGATGCCAACAGTAAAAACAGAGTGCAGCGCATGCTCTGAAGCCCTGAGTTCTCTTAACCCTGGGGAAAAGGCTGACTAGACAAATGTGAGAAACAGCATGGCTAGCAAGGGACCCAAGGCTGACGGCTCAGCATCTCATTATTCATCCCCTCGGCTCTGTCGCACTAGTGGTTTAGCACCTTTGTGGGCTTGTTTTTGATAGCTAAAGGAGAGAGCAATGTGACCCTAAGACAACAGGATATTGGCAGAGAAGGGTGGAAGAACAGCAAGACTCAAAACAAATCTGCTTCTATGTGGGGTTTTGGGTTTAAACAAGTGGAGTGTATTTTGAACTACACTGTGCACACAGCGTAGCGTTCTGCCTAGCTCTTCAGGGCAGCAATTGCTGTGCCACAGCAGGGCATGTATGTGGTTGAGCTATCAACAAACCAGAGCACTCCTGGCCTGCCCGGACCCCAACCAGCAAAGGATGCTGCGAAAGCCTGTCTGGCTTACAACATAATTTTGCTAAGGTTAGAGTATATGAATGCTTGTATTGGTGAAAAGGAGAAGGTAGTCTTGAGATTAAGGCAGGAAATCTGCATTCAATTCCTAGCTCCAACAGAGACTTTCCTTATGTGATCTTGGGCACGACAAGTAAAACTCCCATGCATAGTACCCTGAACTTGTATAAGAAAAATTATACTGCCTTCTGTTCTTTGTCTTGCCTACTTAGACAGTGAGCACTTGGGGAACAGAAAGGCTTTCACGCTGTGTTTATACTGTGCCTGGTTCTTGAGGGCATCTGCCTGCAATATTGCCTCAACGCAAATAACAAGAAATAATAAAGACGTTAAAATGCGTATTGTTATACAAGTGTACAACAACCAAGCCCAGTGAACCTGTGGTACTTGGTGGAGTTGGGCACGTGAGTCAGTATCTCTCAGCGTCATCCCACACTGATGCAATGCCACAAGGAGGTGGCAATGCCAGGCCGTTCTGCGGTGTTTATTCACTGGTTATGTGTATCCATGCTCAGCATGTCTCACCTCCCGCCCTCCAGCCTACCCAGAAAGACCAAGAGGAACTCAAATCAGGCAAGGGAATCAATTAGAGCCCTGGGGAGCAGGGATGATCAGGTTTGCATCTGCCCAGCTCCAGCATCAACTTCACCCTGGGGAAGGAAGGGGTAGTATGAGCCAGGGAGGAGCTCAGCTCTCCTTACCCGTAGAGATGCTGCATGTACTCTGCGTAGATTTATGCACGAGATGTGTTCTTACTAGCAGGGTTTGCGTCTCTGCTGCATTTGAGCTCCCAGCACGTGGACTCTTTTTTGAGCAAGCAGTGGGCAGACAGGGCAGAGAGAGCAACATACACAAACCAGGGAGTTCGGTTTTATTTCCAAACAGGCATACACAAAACCGTAGGGGAGTACAAGAGGGAGAGGGCAGCATATCCTCTCACTCCAGTATATAAAAACCAACTTCCTAAGACTCAAAGCAAAAATATAAGCTACGTGACTAGTGGGAAGAGAAAGAGCCAGCAGGAAAAATCTATCAGAGCTTTCCATCGTTCAATCAGTCAGAGCCTGCTTCACTGGGGAAACAATCAATTAACCACTTCCACTAGAGCAGCCACAGACGTGCTATTCTGGAGGTAGTAAATCTTTGAGTTTATTTGTTCTCGGTTGCTCTCTCAGCTTATTTACAACATCACAAGAATCGTCCTCCTTGCTTATCCTCACTTCTCTAGTTTCTCCCAAAGATCTTTCTGTCTGTGATGACCAGTGAAGAAGAACACTTACAGACTAACAGTTTCCAGCTTCAATGCAAATCCTGATTTCCCTTAAACAGGCAGCCAAAACAAATTGTTTCCTCCAGGCATCTGGAGGGCATTACGCCTTTAACTGTCCATCTTATTTCCAGCTGTCAGTGCATTTTGTCTCACTTTAGGCAGATGTTTTGGTTTAGGATGTTTTGGCCCAACTAGCAATCCAAGATCCCTGCAGTACATGAATTAGGTAGGTCCCTGTCTGGAAGAGCAAAACGTAGCAGGGAAGTGAGAGGCAGATGACACCAAAGCCAAGGGACGGTGGTGAAAGCACTGAGGCCAAGCCCCTCTGTAGCAGAAGGGTACAGGAAGGGACTCGAGCATGGCTGGTCCCTCGGGGATGGTAAAGAGGGAGGTGTGAGACAGCTTGGAAAAAAATGTACAAAAGGAGCATTGAGAAGATGTGACCAAGTGGTGCTGAGAAGCTGTGCAGGAACAAGGGGTTTCAACAGCACCTGCGGAGGGAGCGGAAGCCGGCAGATGGATGGAGCATGGAGAAAAGTGCACAGTGGTGCTGTCACAGATGGTGATGGTCTTCCTCAGCACCTCGTAGATAGATCTCAAAGCACTCAAAGCAGAAGGGTCTTCAGTCCTGGTGCACTGGCGGAGAAAGCAAAGGACAGGTAGATATCAGCTATCCAAACCACAGGCCTGTGTTGTCCACTAGGCACTGGTACCTCTGCCATCACTATGCTTTCAAGATGTAGTGAAACGAGACATTTAGATGGCCACATCATAAAGTTGAGATTAAATTCCTATTCCCTATTTAAATTTTTCCTTGCATGCTTTAAATGAATGGAAAGCAGCGCTCAGCACTTCTAGGTAGGTCCTGTGCCTGGGAACCTGGAAGCAGATTTTGATTCACAGATGCCTCTTGCTCCTCCGATCAAATGTGTTGCCAGGGCTGGCAGACAGGAGCTGTCTTGACAGCTTTAATGCATTTGGATTTGTCCCTATAGCTGCTGCTAAAGCCTTGATTGGTGCTACTGAAATCTCTTCTTAAACATATGGTAATACATTCCTCACTGGTGTCCCCGCCTTTCAAAACTCAGACCTGGAGTCATCATTGTCTGGAATAAGTTCATTGTGTTCCTTCTGCTTTACTGCTTGCCCAGCCTAGCTTTGATGAAGGAATTCATGTAACTCACTAACTCCAGAGCAAATTTTGATTAGTTTTTGATTAAAAAAAACATATTTTCTATTGGGATGCCCTGCAAACTCAGCTTGGCATCTGATATTCACATGACCTCTGCTATTCTGGAGGCAACACCAGTAATGAAGACTCTGGATGTCAGGGCTGGAAGTGCACTAATAGGCCTTAATTGGCCTGACAAGCCTCATCTGGGGCTCACACGCACCCTTTCTGCCAGGGGCTCCATTTAACCTCCAGCCCCAGGGACCTTCAGTTCTTGCCTGGTCCATATTGTAGGTGAGCCTGTCTCAGACCTGTTTCTCAACTGGTGCTTGGCTTTCCTTGGTTGACCTTGGAGCCACTGTGTTGATGGGACCCATGGCCATCACCACCCTGCTCTCCCTCCCGTGGGGTGGGACTGTGTCTGCCCTGTGCTGGGGCTGCTTCTGGTTCCCCGTCCCCGAAGAAGCCCTGCTCCTGCTGCTTCCCAACACTGGCAACCACAAATGCACTACAGCTCTGGCAGGATTTTCAGTAGATGGAAGACTCTTAATGGATTGATTTATTAAGTGTTTGAGAGAAAAATGCAGGTAATATTATGGGCTATAACTCTTATGTGGCTTACTGTGTATGGAAATAAAACCAAAAGCAGTATTTGTATGTACAAGGTCTCTAGCTCTGTTACAGCTTTGAAGCTCATGTGAGGTTGAGCTGAGTGCAGGAATGATTGACCCCAGGATGCCCGCTCTGGTTATCTTCTGGTTGTCTGCAGCTGGGCTCCAGGTCATTGCCATCACCACCACCAACAGGCTGTTGTTCTGCAGCACTCAGCATATAGTAGGTTTAGCCCCACTTTTCCTTACAGAGATGTTGGGCTCCAACCTGCATTTTTTGGAATAGCACAAACAGGCCCATCAGTCCATGTGTTCAGTGGGACGGCATGTGGTTATCATGGTGGGTGGACAGACCAAGTCCATGAGAAACACCTTCCTTTGTGCCCTGAAGGGACAACATCCTTGCTGGGGAGACCAAGGCACTGTCAGAAAGCATGCTCAGTCTCATCCCATCCCAGGTTTTGTTGCACTGACTAAGCAAGGATATGCTGGGTGTCCTTCCCCAAAGTGGGAATGGGTGATACTGCAGTGTCTGTGCTGTAGACATACCTGTGGACAGCTGGTATTTTCAAGCCCGTAATTCTCCATATGGCTTGTCAGAAAAGAAATGCAAGAAGCTAGCCTTTGGGAAGGACCCCAAATTCACTCTTTTCATGGAACAACCCCAGTTCCCACCAGCTCCTACCCAACGGTGTGCTGCAGAACTGGTTTAAATGCTCAGCCAGAACAGGCAGCAGCCTTCCAATGTAATTTAACCCTCCAAATGACCGCTGAGGAAAACCTCTTGGTTTATATGCTTTCTGCCTGGAAGCTTGTATACTTCCAAACAGTGGAGTTTGGGTTTTGGGGTGGGTTGGGGTTTTTTTTTTTTTGGTGCCTGAAGAGAGGTATTTGGGGAGAGAAGACTGTTCCGCTGGTGAGTGGTGATGGCAATGACCTGTGGGATGAGGGTGGAGGAGAGGGGAGAAGGTTTAATGCATGGAATTAGATGCTACGTTTGCTTGGTTGAGAACAGCCCTCTCCAGGGAGACAGAGGGCCTTTGGATGCGGTCAACGCAGGGATGGAGGGATCTCCCCATTGCTGTTGGCCTTCAGCCTCCGCGGCTCTCCGAGGAACCCTCAGGGGAGCGGCTGCCCCCGAGGTGGCTGTTTGTGGGGCTGGGCAGCCGGACGGCTCCTTAAATTACACCGCTGTCGCTTATCTCAAGATTATTTTGGGGAGGGACACACACACACACACAGGGCCGGGGACGTGTGAGGAGCCGCCAGGCCCCGCGCGGGGGGGCCCGTCCC
>NW_009646340.1:1509077-1515076 GCF_000708025.1 Charadrius vociferus | reverse complement strand
GGTTTTGGGGTGTCGGGGGACCCCCCCCCCTTTATGCCACCCAATGGGGTGCCCGGAGCGGCGAAGGGTTTGTGCAGGGAAGCGTATGCCCCTGGAGATTAAAAGGGAGAATTTCTTCGCGGCGATGACACGCGCTGGCTCCGGGGATGGGTGGCACAGCCCGGGGTGCCGAGGCGCCATCCCGCCTCCCCCCCGAGTGGGGTGACGGGGTGAAGGGCAGCGCTCCGGGAGAAGGCGTCCACGGATGCGGTGTCCAGCCCACCGCTGCTCCACACACCACCCTCTCCGGTTAATTGTTCTGAGGGGTCATTAGCACGATACACCACGCTGCTTTCGGAGAGGGGAATAAAAGGGATTCTGTTTAAAAGAGGGCAAAGTACATCACAAAACATGCACAAAAGCCTTTCAGAATGGATGCAGTGATTTTTGCCCGCTTCCTAAAGACCTTTCTGGCCTTCAGGAGTTGGCAGGGTTCATAAAATAAGACCAAGCTTCTACAAGAGGGTCACTGGTAGGGAAAAGTAAAAAAGAAATGGGTTTAACGGGAAAGGAAGGAGGCTGGGTGCTGGGAGGAGAGGGCAGCACAGCAGCTGCGTGGGTAGGGAGGACGTACGGGGGAGTGGATGGAGAGCGGTATATCAGCACTTTGACCATTCCCAATGGCTCACTGATAAATGAGGGACGTTTTCACAGTACACACTGTACCAGGGACTGACCCTATAAGTGAATCTTCTGCGCGGCAAACAATGAAAGTTGGTAACTAAGGCGTACGTTAACACTGGCTGTCATGGTTGCATCCCTCAAAATGCCGGCGTGCTCCTTTGTCTAGCAGCGCATCCCAAGATGTGCAGATGCCAGCTGGAATACGCGGGCAAATCGGGCTGCTAGCTGCTACACCTGTAACGTTGTTGTTTTTTAAAGGAATTGACGTAAGAATAAATTCATCATCTGTGTGATTAACCTAGGATTGTCATCAGCATCGTGCAGGGGTATCAGGCAGAAGATTGTATCCTCCAACAGATGTATTTTTTTTTTTTTTAATTTTGTTCTCAAAATTTTGCTGATGATTTATTTGCACTTCGTATTTGGTTCGAATGCTGGGGAGCGTACAAGACAATAACGGGAGCTTTGGGAAGTCTCAGCGCTGTTGCTTCAGAAATGATTGATAGCGAGACATGCTCGAGTACGAGAACCTGACACAATGCCTTGAACAGTGTTTCGTTCCCTGGTGTCCGACCCCTCTTGCTCTGAGCAGGGTGACAGTTTAACTGAATGCTTCCTCTTCCAGTGCTGAGAAAAATGGTTTTGCACTAAATTGTATTTATTCACACTTACTGAATGCTCATGCATGAACGTTAATAGGCTGCTCTTAATACAACACAAGCACCGGTCTCTGAATTAAATAAATCTACAATTAAGAGCTCATTCTCCAGCAGCTTATTAGTGGATCTCGCCTGCCTGAGTTAGTCTCGTTAGTAAAGCTGCTTGGGGTAACATTCAGTACGGTGGGGACATTGCAGTATTGCTCCTGTATTTTGTGCCTCTGAGTGTGTATTCAGACATGTCTGAGCAAACAGCAAGAAAGACTGTGTGCTGCTTTGTATTTTTTGCGTTAAAACTACAAGCATATAATTTTCTCAAGAAAATAAATGTCATGCAAGAGAAATGATAAAAGAAATGCTGAAATTGTGCCAGATGAGATTCTGTATTATTCATACCCATGCACGCTCCAGAAATTGAGAGAGATTCTGACCAGTTTTGGTTGCAGCGTGATTTCCATCAAAAAAATAGATCTTGATAGCTCATTCAGGGAGATGAACACTGCACTTGGCAAGATGTTCTCCATAGGAGATGGCAGGAAAAAAAAAATTGATCCCATGAGCACTGACAAAGTAAACAATCTTATTTCAAACAGACGCATCATCCATTTTGTCTGAAGCGGAGAACCACATCTTTAAGAGAATAGTCATCCTCCGGAAAAAGCAGAGAAGCTGATAAATGGCTAAGCTTAAAGGAAACTTGGCGTTTTCCTCTGAAAAGAGAAAACAGCATAATGAAAACTCAAATCTACAAACAAGACAAATTTTTGAGGTGTTTCATTTAAGTTACTACAGGTGAGCCAGATTAAAGGAGCGTAAATGGAAATTTGCAGGAGTGCCTATGCAGAGAGCCATGGCGATGTGGAAACCTTGCTAGCCACATTTGGCCAATGTTAATGATATCTGTGGGTTCCAGTATTTCCCACTTTAGGTCTTAAAAAATGGCTTATTTCTTACTCACATAATATTTCTCTTCCTGCCTTGGCTTTTTTGTTCTTCTTTACTGTCCACCTTCTGGATGTTGGGTGAGAAGACTCTTCTCATCTTCCACAATTCTTCTGCCCTCCACACCACCAGGGATGTCTGGACAGAGTTCTTGGCAATGAAGTGGATGCTGATGGTGCCCACTGACATCGTAGTGTGCAGAAGCAGGAGGCCAGCGTAGGCAGGATAGCGATACGACTTGGAGAAAGAAACTGGATCACTTCTGAATGCTTCTAAAGCTAATCATCCCACAGTGAGGGTGGCTGACTTTCAGATGTGTCCTCTGGCAAACAATGCCATGTGCCTGTCTCTCCGAAGAGGTGGATGTGGACTTGCAGTCCTGTGTTGAATGAACCCTTTTCATTCCTCAGCTGTGTGTACAAAGAGGATGCTCTGAGCAAACACTGAGCTCTGAGCACCAGTAAGCTGCAGTGGGGCTTTGAAATAACAGAAATTACTGTCCGCACTCAATAGCGTAAGGACTCTAGGTTAATAACTCTTTTGATCCTGGCATGGTAACATTGCTGTCCTTCCTGCCAACTGGGTGCCACTGTCTTTGCTCCATTGAGGTCCCCAGCAATGACAGTGAAGTTAAGGATTTTGAAACTGCAGGTATTATCATCATAATTGTTGGTTTAACTTATGCAAATGTCTGTTCTGAGCTCTGATAATTTTTCAGGTATGGAGTAGTAGACTGAAAAGAGGTAAAAGGCAATCACGCACTGTTTGTGGGCACGTTTGTAGGAATGTGATCCTTAAATCAGTGCCTATTTCTGACAGTGCGAACACAGATCTTCGTGTCCTGAGGATCTGCCTAGGCTTGGTGTTGGCTGGAATCAGCCGTTCGGTGTGCTGGTATTCGTGTGGTGACATGTCTGAAGGGACCAAACTGCTAAGTGGCAACGGCACGTGGGTTAATAATAGGGTGCTGAGGATCCATGATGTCTGTGGGGACCTGCTTTGTAGGCAGCTTGTGAGTCCTGGGTGCAGTTCGCAACTAAAATTGCAGGATTGTGGAATGGGGGTATGTGAAATCCACCTTTGGCTGACAGTGGCCTTGGCACAGCCTTTCCCAGTCCTGGATGAAGGGCGTCCTTAAGGTCAATGGGGATGTGTTTGCTGGCATGGAGGAGAAACAGCTTGTTTCATGCATGGAGTTTGGAAAATTTGCAAAAGCAAAACAGAACGTGAGATTTTGGTAGAGACCAACGGTAACTTGCAGCTGCACGTGCAAAACCCAGTGAGCGTTGGGCAGGAGAGAGGAGGAGGTTTTAGCAGCAGGGACAGTCAGTGTAATGGTGGACCTGCTGGGATTTGGGGAGCCAGAAGCAGTCCTCAGCTCTGAAGAGGAGAGAGCTTCCAGATGAGGATCCTGCGTACTACAGAGGACAAGGACTACACCTAAAGAAGCATAGGTAGGGAAATGACAAAAATCACTTTGGGGAATGGTATTTCCTTAAGCTACCATGCCTAAATGGCAGGAACCAGGATTCCTTCCCAGGCCTGGGTGTGTGCTCCAGCTGTGCTGTGGCTGCAGTCGGTGAGATGCAGCCGCGCTCCAGCTCCTTTCCGTTTCATCCTGGTTTCCTCGGGAAGGGCGCCCGCTTGCACTGGCGGAAGGCACCTGAGGCATGCCCTGACAGGGGCGCAGATTTGGGTGTTTGGGAGACTGTAGCCATGGGTCGTATTGCAAATGCAGCTACCCTGAAGTCCAGATACAACATGAGCATCTGCACAAGGGGAAGTGTGCGTTCCTTACAGGGATCCCGTACCCAGGCAAGTGTGGAGAGCAGGGAAGCTTTGGGCTGGAAGCAGGGGAAGGTACAGGATGGCTGTGAGGGAGGTGTAAGTGTCCCATGGGTCAGGATCCCAGCACAGGGACTGTCCAGCTTGGCAGACCTCTGCCCTGGCTGCGAGACGGCTGAATGAAATTGTGTCTCAGCCACCTGGAACCAAGCGCCTGGCAGAGAGAAAATGGTTTCCAAAGTCAAAATGTCTCCTAGATACTGACAGTAAGCCTTCCTTGTGTCAGCTGCTCTTTCAGAAAAGAGTTGAGTTAGAGATAAAATTCAGCCTGGGCTGCTGCTTTTGCACACTATCGAGTACTGGCAGATGCACTGTGTTACAATCAATTGCTTTGAAGAGAAGCTATGTGAAATATTAATTTAATGGATTGATGAAAACATTTAAAACGTTGGGATGGAAGAATGTGCTGTGTACGTGTAGTTTAGTTTAGAATACTCTTTTGTCTGGGCTTTATCTATTGAACTTCCCTATAATTTTAAACATTGAACTTCTCTATAATTTTGAACATTAAAGTGTCACAAAGTTATTAAATAGAGAGAGCCCCTATGTGTGTTTTCATGTTGCCATGGATATTTCTCAATTGCAGCACTGTATTGGATTGGGGTACATATGATTTTTAAAGAAAATGATGATTCAAGTCTTTTTAACTAGTCCATTTGTATATTTTTAAAAAGTGTATGTATCAAGTGTGTTAAGTCCTTTTGGTGTTTAGTCTGTTTTTGCTTCATCCAAAGTTACCTTTGAAGTTTTTTAAGCCTCTAACCAGTTTTGTTAGTTATTTGTTTGGTAGGTAACCATGTTCACGTGGCAAACATACAGGGGACAAAGGAAATTATTTGCACAGCTGGAATGTTAACTATTTTTCTTATTAATCTTATACAAATTGAATGATAGCTTATCCCTGTAACACTGCAAAGACACAGCTCTGGGGCTCATCTGCATTACCCCAGGGATGCTGCAGGACAAATCTGAATCGGTCTTGGAATATACAAGTACGTGAAGAGTTTGCCTGTTGCCTAATCCCTGCTGTGCACTTAGCCAGCTCTCTTGGCTGGTGCAGGAGGCAGCAAAAGCCGTGGCTTTTCCCTCTTCTTGCACAGTCAGGGGTGTATCCTTGGCCATAGGCTATCCTAGAGATTGCAAGAAATGCCTCTCTCTGTGCTGCGTGCATTCTAGCTGTAGGTAAGCAGATGTTTGTTTTATAAATGGATTAAAATTGAGAACAATTCTAGGAGGACTGCTGTCAAATCAGTCTTTCATCAGAGGAAATTGTACGAAACTGACCAATGGCCTAGAGGAAGATGCCGCGGATAATACCTGCAGAGGTTGGCGGTCTGACGCCTGGTCATGAGTTAATCCGGATCGTAAATGCAGCGACTGACTCTTACATGGCAGATGTGCCCCATCGGCGCAGAGCTGGACACGCTGTGCTGTTCCTCGCATCCCCTGTGCACTGAAGGCACCTTTCTGCTCGTGGGATCATTTGCATGCATATATGATCAGTACACTGCAATTACAGAGGATGGCTTTTGTCTTCTCCTGCGGGCATGTGAGACCAGGTGAGAGCAGGAGCCCTGTGAATGAGTCAGCACTAGAAATGAGAGATTTGAAACCTTGTCCTCATTTGTGTCGCTTTTGGTGTTGCGGTGGCACGCGAGAGCTGTAGTCCTCAGCCAAGTTCACGCTGTGCCTGTAGAAATGCAAAGCAAAATGGCAGTCTCTGTCCCAAAGAGCTTACAGTCTGTGGCAAAACCCAACAGATGGGTACAGACAGACAGATGGGAGAGCGCAGGGGAAGGATGACGTGGTATCGGTCAGCGCTCGGCGTGGTGGGCAGCCTTCCCTGGCCACCAGCTGCCGCCCGCTCCCGGCTCCCACTGGGCACCCCCG
>NW_009646340.1:1508378-1508954 GCF_000708025.1 Charadrius vociferus | reverse complement strand
GGGGGGGGGGGGAAGGGGGAGAGATAGCAGCTAGCCCTGGGATCTCAAGCACTATGCCACGATGGGCTGTGTAGACATTTCCTTGGCTGTCATCCAGGTCTGGATTGACAGGGGAGAGGGAATATGGGTGAGGGCATGGGCCTCCTGATGGTGGCATGATGCTGTCCCTGAGCATTGCTTATTGCAGTCATGCGAAAGCACAGTATTGTTTCCTTCCCCCGAAGGTGACTGCGTCTGGCCTGACGTACGTTATAGGTGTTCGGGGGATGTTATGTTCCAGCTATGTGTGCAGGAGTTGCAGGGGGCTGGTTCTACGTGACCCCTGCCAGCCGCAGGGGAAGGATATCTTTTTCTCTTATTTTGCTGTCAATTTACTTCCAAATAGAAGAGTCTGTCCCTGGAAAGCTTTCTGTCTAGGAGAGACTGTTTCCTTACTGCTTCTATTTCATGTGAAGTTAATTCTAATGCAACATTTATTAATTCAAAAGCACTCTGTTCTCGAGGCTAAAAAAATTATCTTTGTCAGATTCCAGCATCAGCACAAGTTGTGAAATGCTGTAACTACTTTGCTTCAAT
>NW_009646340.1:1452384-1508354 GCF_000708025.1 Charadrius vociferus | reverse complement strand
TTGGAGTAGTTGTTTTGAGGAATAATTTGTCTGTGCAATTATTTTCTGAAGCACTATCTGCTCCTATTTGAGTGACTTCATTTAGATTAGAAATGTGAACATTTTAATTTAGGGAGCGGTCTGCAAGTTGCTAGTTGGTTTTAGTGGGGCAGTGAGACCTGGCTCACACAGGCTTCTCAGCCCTGCCATCAACTAACTCCTCTCTTCCCTACAAACATCTGTCGTGAAGCACCCTTAGCATATTTGAATAAGGATTTCTGGTCTTCTGCAGATCTGTTCAGTGCGTTTTGAATATCCATCTATCCAAATGATGTTCCTTTGAGGTTTGGTTTTATTTTCTGTGAGAGGGTGTGAAAACCATGCTTTGCTGTATGAGAACATGTGTCATGATAGGGATCCTGAAACACAAATGATGCCTCAGTAGGTGCCGTTGCTTAAATCATCTGCCAATGACATGCACGAATTAGGCATGCTCTGATTTCGCTGTCAAACTACGCTTGCCTTGGGATCTGCATTTAAGATATATCTTTGGCTTTGTTTTTTGGAAAACAGCTTGCGTGTACAGGCTGGAAAGCCCTGGTACAGCCTAGCTTCACATAGGAATACAGCAAAGCTCTGCAGCCCTGTCTTTTAACCAAGTCCAGCCACAGTTAAATCACTGTGGCAGATAATGTTTCAGCTTTGTGCCATGGGAGTGTTATATCACCTTTGTCCAATACACAAAGAACTTGTACAGCCTTGCAGAAGCCAGTCTGAAATGTTTGAGTGGTCAACAATTTGGAGAGTACAGCGTGTACAGAGGTAAATGTCACATTTTTCTCAAAACTCTTTTATGACTAAGAGGAACTTGTGCTAATGTCTGCATGTCCTTATTCGTAGAAATGTGGAGGTAGAAGGGGTCCTGAGGAGTCCCTCATGTCTGCTCGTCAAGTAACTAACCTAGTCCTAATTAGAGGGACAGTTTACCCTAAAATTTACCTTAGATCTCCATGGAAATTGTGGATTGCTATTGTCTTGCTCCCAGCAGCGTGGGAAACAATTGATTGCTGCTTGTCGTCAGAGCAACTCTTCACCTTGCAGAACTGTTCTTCCCAGTGCCAATAATCCCAAGCCAGAAAATGACTGTAATCAGGACCATCGCTGCCTGGCATCCCTCCCCCTCCTTTTGCTTTTTGGACCAAAGCAGACCGATTGAAGTTTTTGCGTAGAACAGTTGTCCAAGCATTGTGTTGGCCTTGTTGCTGGGCTTGGGATCTTGCAGGAGGAGCGGTGTGGGCAGTGCTGTGGCTCCAAGCAGGGAGGAATAACTGTCTCCTGCACTTGGTGTGCAGTATTCCTGTAAAGACATGCAGTGCTTTGCAGGAGCATCCCCAAGCCTGACTCACATTTTGGGGTATGATCTGTGCCACTTTTCCAGATCATTCTCTGTAGGACTGCTGCCTGGATACTCATTCCCTTTCTGGCATTTGTGCATTTAACTTTTTTCAGTGTTCTGAAATTACTAATTTTTACACGTGCCTTTATTGAATTTCCTTGTATTGATTTGGAGGGGCGAGCTAATTTATCCCCTCGGTATCTCCCTGAATTCTGTATCTGTGTCCCGTGCTGCTGGGATGTTTTTGGGATTGGGAGGTGGGGTAAATGGCTGTTGATAAGGTGCTTTGTCCACCGGGCTCCAGGTTTTGTGGATGCACCGTTTTGTGGATGATTTTGGCAGCTGGGGGAGATCCTCTGTAGCTGAGAATTCATGGGTGAGGTGCAGCATCCTTGGAAGCCTTTGCTTTTAATGTGTCTGGAGTGGCCTGTTTTTTTCAGGCACCTTCTCATCGCCTCAATTTGCAACACTCGGTTCAAGGGACTGTTGAAGGGTCATTCACAGTTAGTAGCTAGAATGAAGCTAATTGTGGATAATGGTACTTCACACCGGTGATAGATCTGATGTAAGAGGTTATAGTCTCCCTCCCCATGGCACACGTGATTGTGACCCTCTCTGGAGCTGACCATCCTCCTAGGTGTGACAGCTTAGCTGTTGGGGGGGTCGGACCTGCGGAATGACCCACCTCGGTGAGGAAATGGCAGCATGACCAATGGACAGGAGCATGTGGGCACAGCCTGCCCCTTCCTTGGCTCCATGGGCAGTATGGATGAGGCTGACGTTTCCCAGTGGTGACAGTTTCCCAGTGGTGACAGTTTCCCAGTGGTGACAGTTTCCCAGTGGTGACAGTTTCCCAGTGGTGACAGTTTCCCAGTGGTGTGGGACTTTTGCCAGCTGCCCACCAGCAGTATGTGTATTTACAGTTAGCAGGGAATGTATCCTGCCACGTGGATGGAAAACATGTTAACTGTGTTGCAGCCAAGATGTCTAAGAAGATTAAGATATTTTTTTTGCTGAAAATCCAGCTCCCTGTTTAGCACTTCGCAGCATCCTGGAAGGATTGTGTGGGTGGGTGATTTTGTCTTTTATTTTTACTATTTACCTTTCCTTTCTTGTATTTGCTGCATGACATCACAGCACTAGTGAGAAGTTAGGAAAATTTGATTCAAGATTTTAAGATTGCAAGCTTTATATCCATATATTTAGGTTTTAATCAGATTGTCAGGAAAATTAACGAGAAGGCTTTTCCTCTTTCTGATGCCTGTTAGACTCCCAGCTGTTGGAGTTGGTTTGTTTCTGGATGGCAATATCATGACAAATCAGACCCAGTAGCTTTCTTTGTCTCTTATGTTCAGGTCACGCCACCGTCCCTCTGGCTGAAGCCCTCCTGCCTGCCATGAAATCTCACCGGTGGTCTGTGGGATTAGAGCAATTGCTCTGCAGCAGTTCTGCAGAGCACTTCCACCTTTATAGTAGTTTAAGATAGAGGTGGATAGTGATCCAGACTAACTTTTGAGGCTTGACAGTATTCTGCTTCCCCCTAGTTCCCCCCAAACCAGAAGGAATTTTGGGAATTGCTGTCACAATCCAGTGGTGTGATGGTGATTTTGGTGCATTTGTCAAAAAACCCACACATTTTTGTGTGCGTTGATCCCCGTACATCTGCCTGTGTGAATCACATAGTCCACAGTTGCATCTCTTCCAGATTTGGGATTTTTGTTTTAATGTAAATAGACAGAAAAAGGTTAGGTAGCATTCCTTGATGTGCCTTGAGATAAAAACAAGCTTTCTGCAGTTAATATAGCTTTGACAATACTCTGTCCTTGTTTTAAATATTAAATATGCAAAGTTGGGCATTTTCAAAAATGCCTGGGAGATCTGGTGTCTTGTATTTGTTGGAAGTGAATGGGATTTGGGGCTGTACCTGCCTTTAGCAGCTCAGGTAATCGCCCCGCAGCCCTGCAAGCGTGGGGCTGAGACTCTGCCACTTTTGTCATGCAAAGCGAGCTCGAGCAGAGGAGCAGACTCTCCCCTGCATTCTGCAATTCAGGTAAGTTGAGGGGGGAACGTTGAAGATGGTGGTCCGGAAAGCAGGGCAAGCAAGCAATGCTGAAAGCAGGCGTGCAGGCCGGTGCTCAGCCTGGCAGACAGTGCTTATTAAATCAGGGTGATTTATGGAACTGCTTCTGTTAAAAGCTTCCTTGTGCACTTTAGAAAGCGGAGCTGCCAGATTGGTCAAAATCCAATACCCAGACAGTTTGAATTGGCTGCCGGCTGCAGTAATAACCGTGGCGAAACTCTAACAGCCGTTTCGTGCAGGCTTTGCAGGCTGCCACATCGTTGCTGCTTCGCAGAAAACAGACAGTGTCAAAATGTTACGCGGTATGAGGACATTTCCATGGTAACGTTAGCATCCCATGACACCCGTTCTCGTACTGCGGTGTCAGTGCATGCTGTCATTGTTGCACTTTCTTCCTCCATCTGGGGCCGTTGGGAATGCCGTGGTGCTGATCATATGGATTTCTTCAGTGACTGCTCCTAGTTATGGGGCTGAGGGTGGATGAGGTGCACTCTCCGGGCTTCTGGCTGTCTTAAATAAGGCAGTTATTCCTGCTTTTAGCATAGCAACTCTCGCATGATTAAAATCACCTGGTTTTGCTTTCTGCTGTGCTAGTTTTTAGTTGCTTTTCCTCCCTGATCAGACAGCTCACTGCGATGGCTGTTTCGTACCTGGCATCGGAGGCACCCGCTCTCCTGTCTCGCAGCTCTTGGTCAGGCAGCTCCCAGATCGCTCAATTCATGAAGACACTCCAGTCTTATTTTGGGTCCAATCCTTTCAGCCTGGAGAATGCTTAGCGCTGATGTCCACCTGCAGCCCGACAGCACCCTGCTCCCTCCTCCCCTCCCTTCGCAGGAGCCATCAGCTGCTCTGGACACTGCTGACCATGGGACTGGTTTTGGACAGCAGCCTGAGGTCTTTGGGTAGAGTCTCATCCATGGCTATCTCCTGGTTTCATTCGTGTCTTGATCAATGGTTTTGGCCTATAAATATTTCAATATTTTATACTGCAGTAACAATGTCCCGCTAGGATTCTCAGCATTCCCCCTGTATTTTTCCCCCTTTTCTTTCTGTATTTCCACTAGGTGATGTTTTCCAAAATTAGCATCATGAGGTTTTTTTCACTGTGCAGGCAACACGTTTATTGGCTTCTTTCCATTGACATAGAGAAAGCTGTTCTCAATATTTTATTGATAAGCTAGAGCTTTGGCAAGAAATAATGAAGGTAAAGATGTTTTCTGTTTGGCAGCCCATGGCCCTTCCACCACTGCACATTTTTCACTTCTGCCTGGTGCTTTGTAAGAACAGTAGAGAGATCTTGGGTTTGTTACTGTGCCTGCACAGGTTTTGAAAATTGCTTGAGTAAAGAGACAGACAGTCATTTAACTAACGATTTGCCTACTCGGTATGCATAGGCTATGAGTGTGCAAACTAGATATGTGCGTGCACAGCAAGGCTATTTCTCACACAATCGTGCTGTAGCATAAAGGGTCATGTATGGTAAAACTCAGGCTTGTGATTTTTAACATCTGGTCTAAAGTATTTTGCTTGAAGGGACTGAGAGGGTAAGTGGGAGACTTGACAAAGTACAGGTTGAGAATAGGGGAAGGAGCAGAACTTGACTTTTGATCATATCTGTTCCTCAGAACCCACTTCTGGACTGTTTCACAACAATTCTCAGCTCTCCCGTTTTGCCCAAGGCTCCGCTTTGAGCCATGCCAGAGTCCCAAGTTATCTTTCTATAAACTTTTTCTCATCTGTTTCCACTGAATTCCTAGCTTCTGCCTAGTAACAGGAGTAGGTCTGTTCCTGTGACCTGTCTGCTCTGTGTCTGCAGAAACACTCTTACTGCTCCTGGACAGGAGGTGGCTATTACATCCTGAACTCAGTTTTTCCCAAGACCCAACCCAAGCCAAGTGCCTCTAAACCTGGCGTTGTGTCGGCCCTATTTCACTATTTTTCTATTTCTGTCTCAAAACTGCCTGGCTTACCTACTAGAGAGCTCTATGAAATATTGCATGGTTGGTTAAGGCAAAATTTGGCTTGCTGCTCTAGGAATAATAGCAGGCAAATTATCCACAGTCCATTTTAGTTGGTGAATTTGACTCTCTGTTTTCACAGTCTGTTCACTGCAGCCATCTGCTGCAGAGAGACAGCAAGCTTGTAGGACAGATTGACTGTGAAAATCCGGAAGTCTTATTTCAGGCCATAATTTCATTTAATTTCCTGAAATCTAGAAAACTGTTTATTCCCTTAAACACCTTTCCCCTAGAGCCCTAAGAGTGGGTTTCCAAAGATCACCTGTACAGGATACTAACTGCATGAAAAATGTTGTGGGGGGAAGTAAATCCTGAAGGCGTGACAAACATGATGACCTGAAAATGTTTCACTGATCAAAATGTTCATTAATAATTTCTAAGGCTTCTGTCAGTTTTGCTAAGAATGTGCTTTTATGTATGGGTTGACCAATACAAAGATGTTCTGCAAGTGTCAGTCACACAGATTAAAGCAGCATTTGGCCTCTGATATTCAGTAAATGGTTTGAAAACAGGATTTTGCCTGCTCTAATGCTAAACTACTATGTCAGGAAAGATTCTTAGCCTTTTATTTCAGGTTGGGGGGGTGGGTAAGAAAAGCTTAACATCTTGATATAAGTACATCTTACAAGGTTTAGACATTGTAAAAGATTTAGTGACCTGCTCTCTTAAGCTCTTATAGTCATCAGATTTGAGAGGAAATTGCAGTCAAAAATGTTCACATTTTAAAACTCGCTGATCTAAGCGGTCTAATAGTCGTCCTGTTTTTCCCCTTGATATGCCTGTGCTTACCTCTTCAGACCGGCAGGTGTTCTGTCCACTAAGGCTGCAGTGCAAAAGAGGGGAAAGGGCTGCAAAACTAGGACAGACTTGGATTATATTTAACAATGTTCTATTTTGACTTGACAACCAGCTATCGAACACCTACAAGTTTGCAACTGTGATTCACTCGGAAGCTGACATAACTGATGTCACGTTGTATTAATAGCTACAGAATTGTAACTGCTTTTAGCAATGAGATTCATTAACAGCCTCTACAAACACACTGACAATCAGTTGAAAACCTGAAAATATTAGGTGTATGTAAAAATGGATTATGCCATAAAGGAACCTCCCTGTGCTGCCGAATGTGTTTACAGCAAGTTCTTGCGGGTGTTATGCATAATGTTTCCTCTTCATCACTTTCAGGACGTCTTACTGATAGCAAAAGGTGTTTGAGCCACACTCTAAACTAATTAGGAGCTGCTTGATCTAATGGGATTACATGATGTGATTGTATTTGGGAGTTACTTGTGTCCACAGCATTTTTCTTGGCAAGTGGAGGCTGTCCAACCAATTCCTGCATAGGGCTGATGTTGTTTCGGGAGGCGTTTCGTTCTTCACTTGTTTTAGTTGAACGTTCTCGCTTCAACGGGAAGTGTTGTTGTGACAAACCATGCCTAGACAGTATTCTCCAAGCTGTACTAAGTGCATTGAGTTCAGCTCCCCTTTGAGCTTTGCACGCTTTCCTCGGGGTGGGCTGCTAGCCACCTCTGAGGAGGTTGGTGCGGAGGAGGTGGAAGCGTTCGTTCCTTCCTACCATGTCCTTTGAAGGTACTGAATTAATAGCTAACAATGGTGGCATATAACTGGTCCTCACCAGCCTCTGTTAACTGTCCTCTGGGGTGAATGAGTCAGTTACTCTTCCAGGCTCTTAGTAAAATCATCTCTGCATTACATATGTGCGGTTTTAAGGTTTGCATCACCGGCACGATAGGTCAAGACATTGTTGTAGAAGTGAAATGAAAGCTGAGATTCAAGAGAGGAAGTGTTTAGGGTGGCGTTGGCTTGATGTTGTTGTGTAGTCAGACTTGTCGCTGGGAGTAAATCTGTGGACGTGTACATTTGGGCTGAGATTTCTAATGCTCTGGGTACCTCTGAGAGCTCATCCATTGCTCCTGACAGCAGTCAGTCATCCACTTCCCTCAGTTCCGTCTTTCCCTTCTTTCTCTTATATACATCACGCTGCCTCTTTTCTTCCTTTTGGCCATGAATAATTCAGTTGTGTTTAAGTTTTCAGGTGATGTCCGCTCTGTCTCATTCGTCTATCACCCGTTCTTGGCATCTGTCATTTGGATGTGACTTTGCTTTTGCTGACCTGTGACTCGTGTGCTGACTTCTGGAGATGGAGAGTCTCCTGAGACCAGCAGGAACAGTTGGCTCAGGACGCAGCAAAATCGCAAATAACAGTCCTTTGAAAACAGTATTGTCCAGCAAGGGAGCAAACTTCCTTATTTTGAGTAGATGGAATTCCGAGGCAGTTTGCCCCTTTCTCATTGTTCTTGTTTTTACAGGGTTAGAAACCTTGTTTTCAAGCACACCACCAAATGGCCATTCACCCTTTCTGCCCTAGAGTTGTAAGTAGCTGTCCAGATAATTAAGTACAGCTCATCATCTTCCAGTAACACTGTTTATATTTTAAATGTCACAATGGCAAACGACTCATTGGGCATAGAACACAGCAAGCGATCAAACCACCTCTGGCTCTACGTGTCTGTGTTGAAACAGCCTATGACAGTGCAGGAGTGTAATTAGCCAGACACATAGAATGGGATTGAAAAAAGATGTGAAAATAAGCAGAAGGATTTGAAAAGGATTAGGAGAGGAAATGACAAACCAGTAGTTAAATGGTGCATGATTAATGACTGTAGAAGGAAAAGGTTGACTAAATATTGTGACTCTGTAATGGCTGCCCCAAAGTAATGGAAAATAGTTTGTTCGGAAGAGACCAGAAGTGGATTTATGATTGGCATATATGCCGACTCCAGGTTTAGACCTGTTTCTTAGAGTTGGCTTAGGTCAAGGTGAGCATCCCCTGAGATGCTTTCCTGGTTGACTTGATGACCTGAGATTCATCTTCCATCTTTAATATTAACAATCAGCATCAAAACACCAGGCACCCCACCGAAATGCTGTGAGATAGCCTATTCCTCTTCTGAGCCACAGTACAGGTGGGAGTATCAAAACTGTCTGGAGTCACATAGACAATTGGCTGCTCTTTTTCTGGTATTAAAGGAAATTATGTCTGTACTGGAACTGTTTTTCTTAGTGCTACAAAACTGTTTTGTGCATGCAAAAAGAATCTGATGAAGGTCAACTTCCACATGTTTAGTGGAGTAAGTAGGAGCTGCCCTCAGCAATGTGGAGTTGCTGTATGTCACTCTGTCTTATACTGACTTTTTCATGTATATTGTATAATGCCTGATCTGATTTTATCTCTGGTTTCAGATCACTGCATCTTAAATTCTAATTTTCAAGGGGGTACTGAACTCCACCATGTGTTTAGTAAATATACTGTTGAGGACTTTGAGCGATCTCTGAATTTCCTCTTTTCTGTAGTATCTGTGTGTCTCTGCTGTTTTAGGATCGGTGTTTGTGTTGTTCCTAGCCATGCTTTGCCTTCAGACAGGCCTACAGCCATTCTCAGATCTGCTCTCTTGTGTCTTAGAGGAAACAAAGTTGTATATTAATGTGTTTTAAAGTTCAAGATTTGTCTCAAACCGATAAAAGCCAAGAGAATGGAAAGTGCCATCCTAATATTGAGATACTTTGACCAAAGGTGACGTGATTTTTCCATTGGGAGCGTTGAGGCAGAGCTGCAGGATAGGGGAATTTTGAATGCAGCTGAGTGCATGGTTTTGGCTGTGGTGAAGAACATTTATTGCAGCATGGAGCCCTGGTGAAATTATTCTGTAACCTTTGATGGGTGGTGTGTGTGCTTCCCAGAGGGGGGGAGCTCTGCGGGCATCTGCAGTCTGTTCCTCGCTGGAAAGGACGCAGCCGACGTTGGAGGAAGCAGTTTCTCTGCTCTTACTTTTTTTTTTTAAACAAACTCTTGTTACTGTCAAAAGTAACATTTTTTCCTGTTACTGTTTATTTATGACAACAGTGTTGGACATAAGTAATGGTATGTTTTTGCTCAGTGTCTGTTTCCCTGCAGGGCGAGCAATTCCCCACCAGTTTCTTCGGGGGTTTTATTTTGTGTTGGGAGAGAAAAGAAAAACTTTTAGGTGAATCTGACTGTAAAATCACAGAAACTGGAATAATGTGTGAGTGGGAAGGGGACAGGTTTAGGACTCTAAACTGTTTTTGACTCATTTTTGGAAGTCTACATTTCAATTGGCGCTCCTCCCTGCCTTTTAAGAACCTCTGCAGGCACAGCTGAACTGATGACACCTCTCCTTCCCAAACACCCCCATCGGGGCTCTGCCGGCTCCTGCCATCATCCGCAGGATTTGGATGTGCCGGCTGCAGTCTGGGCACAGCTGGAGCATCCCTCCTCACGGGTCGCCTGACTCGTGCTTCTTCGGGCAGTAAGAGGCTCAAACAGGCCTTTAGTGTCCCCTTTGGTGGGGACACTAATTCAAATCTCTCTTCGGTCCGTGGGTGCCCATTTATGTGAAGCTGTGGGAATATGCTACCTCTGAAACCTGACCTCTCTGTCCACTTCAGAGGTTACGAAGGATGGAAAAAGAGGAGAGGCGAGTCTTGTTTCCAGAGGCAGCTCTGTCAAAAAGGTTATCTCTGCTCTGTAGAGGGGGAAACTACTGCTCCTGGGCTGTGTGCTTAGAGCGAGGGGCGAATTATTATCAAAGGTATTTAGATGCCTAAAGAGTCCCCAGAGCTTTAAAGAGTGCTTCATCAGCCAATTCCCACTGATCCAGTATCTGTCCACGTTGCCAAAAGGCTGAACGTCTTTAAGAATTTGGCCTTGAACTGCAGGTGATGAGAGACTGGGGGATGTCGCTCTGCGTGCAGGCAGCCAGCGCAGTCCTCCCTGCAGGGCACGAGGGGCTGGGGGCAGACTGAACCTTCCTCACTCCCGCGGTGGGAATCCTGCAAAGTCTCCTGGAGGCTGTGGGCCTCAGAGAGCTTCAGACCTTTCACGGCGTCAGAGGCGTAGGGTGTGAAGTGTAAGTAATCTGAAGCTGTGGTAAATGATTACCTCTCCATAAAATGTCTGCAGTGATTTTCATCTCGTCGGTGAAGTCGTTATTAGAGGTGCGTATTAGGAATCTGGTGATCTTCAAAGATAAAACCATCTATATAAAATGTATCGGTATGAAACATACTCTGGCGCTGTGGGACAAATGACTGTATGAGAAATGGATTTATATTATACACTGCTTTATAATTGGGATCTTTGAATGTAGTTCTGTGTTTGTTGGGCACAAATGTGGAAGAAAAAAGATTTTATTTAATGCAACTGCTGCTTTATTTATAATGCTTTCAATAAGAAAATCTTTCAATTGTAGTATAACAGTCTGTGCAGGATGCTTTTGATTTTACCAGACAGGATTTAGAAGAGTTTGGTTCTCTCCTGGATATGTATGCCCATGCTGCATTGCAGTGGGAGTTTATGGGAATAGCTAGCTGTGAAAGGAGAAGAATAGATCCCAAGGACTAGATCTTATATAAGAAATTTCAGCTGACTTTTATGCAGGGCTAGTCGTAGAAACTGAGTTTGGTTAGAAAAGAGATCAGTAAATCGGTTAATGTCACCTGCCCATCATCTGCTGGGCATCAGGAGTTAATCAGCAGGCGATCAAGTAATTGGCAAGTGAGAGTCCTTCAGTAAGACTTGTGAATTATTACTAGTTTTATCTTCTCATATCCTGGCTTACCTACAGAGGAGGTCACACAGTGTTAGAGGTGGGCTTTCGCTCCCTGTTTTGAGAAAATTCACTGCTGATTTGGGATGTTCTAGGCAGTGGGCAGCATACAATAAAAACGAGCTGATAGGACCACAGTTCTACCATATCAGGAGGAGGAGCTCCAACCTCCTGAGCTGAAACCAGGTTTTAAGGCTACATTTGGAAAGTAGAGAAATGCCACAAATGCCCTAGTGTGGCTGGGTGCCAGGGCAGTGACACCACCGCCTTTGCAAGAACAGGGTGATACATCTCCACAGCCACTTGAGGCTTAGCCCAGCATGGTCCACTGCTCAGTGCTTCAGGGGTGGATCCACCTCTTGCCTTCAGTGGAGTGAAGATGGGGAAACGGTCATGGAAACGTATCCAAAGTCACTGCAAAGGGATAGTACTTCATTGAGAAGACTGCTGCCACTGCTTGTTGTGTTTTAATGAAGAGATGAGGTGGTGTTTTCTCTTTGAGGTTTCCACTGGACTGGCAGTCTACAGCATTTCAGTAAAACTGTTCCGAGGGAAATCAAGCACAGCGTTCAGTAGCTCCCATCTCATGGAGTGTAGTTTTGTCTCTGAGCACTAAATTGCTTTGAGTTCAATAATTCATCTCCCTCCAACTGCTTTATTGTCGTTTGATTTATTAATGAGTTGGCTCGGACAGCTGTCCTAATATTTTATCACAGCAAAGTGAAACCAAGGGTTGGACTAAGCAGAGATTGCAAATGCGAGCACACATTGAGTGAACAATACAGCATTTCCCTGTAGCTGGTCCCGGAGGGACAGTGTGGTTAGGTAGGGCATGCAGGAACTGGAGCTCCTAAACACTAACCTTATTTTGCCCGTCAGTGTCCCTCCCCAGCGCTCATCATCTCTCTGTCTCTCTCTTGCTGTAGAAGAACATCGTATCTTGCTTCCTTTTTTTCAGAAGTGGATTGTGATGGTTAATTAGATAATGTTTGTAGAGCAGTGTACAAAACCTGCCAAGGGTTACTGTCCTCGCTGGTATTATTAGAGCTGGAGGAAGACTGCCAGAAGGTATTGATTACTTGGTAAAAATAAACCCTTCAAACTTATTTGGTCTTTATTCATTACGGCTTTTTATCTCGGCATCCTGCAAACATTTCAGAGGGTGGATTTATTTGCCAGAAGATCAAAACAAAATGTTGACAACTACTGGTGCCAGTTTGTAGCCTCCTGTGTGGGCGACATCAGAGGAATTTGTGCAGTGCTCTGGAAAGTCTTTCTAGGCTTTAAATCCGCTTGGATCCTGGAACTGTTGTGTTGAGCAAAGCATCCAAGGGGCCAGGTAGGGATAGCACATCAAGTATCAAAAATAAGGAGAGAGTCTCTTTGGGGCTTGTGAAACTGTATTGTGTATAGAAGCTTGTATGTACCTCCTAAAGTTGACATTTTGATTTGTTTAGTGAAGTTTGTTGACTAGTTGAGTACAAGCTGAGGCTTGCAGTGTGTGGTGGGTGCTGTTGAGAGAACTGTGGCTGACTGGTGGGAAGGGCTTGCTGCCTTCTGTGTTTTCTAGTTCGGCTCACAGTGATGGTTTACAGCTTCTCTTATACCTCACGGTGGAAAACAAAATGTCACACTTTGAATTCATTAAGCAGCTGTGCAAAGGAGGGGGGACTGTTGAAAGGGAAAGCTGTTTTACAACAGTAAAGTACAGGGGGGAAATTCACATATTCATGGCAGAAAATACATGAAAAAGACAAACATTATGTAACATTCAGAAGGGCCAAGTCATGCTTGGTAAAGTGAAATTTCCAAGGAGAATGGATACAACAGGAGGACACTTCGAGCAGGAGTATAGCTTACAGGATACCAGAAGGATGTACTAGTCAGTCATGGATCCAGAGGACTAAAATTTAGTAGTGACTTCAAAATCAAGTGCGGCCTTATGGTTGCTCTGATTGAAATGTGCAGTCAGAGAAGAAGCAAAACATAATGTCTTTCTCCAAATTAGGCCAAGAACAAAGCACTGACCTCCAAACATCTGCACATGTTATGACCTAGAAATTGCTTCATCAAGGAGACTAAAGCCAGGCTTCAGTGGCGACTGCAAAGTGCTTCTCGGCATGTGTCAGACTCGCAAATGGACTCGCTTTGGTTATCGCAAGTCCCCTTCGTGTTTGTTTCAAACCATTAAGCTTCTTCCAATGAATAGTTGGGTAAATAGGAAGTTTTTAAGCAAATATTGATGACTGCACTTAGCGAGAGTCATCCGGCAGTCTAAGAACCAACCTGTCATGGAGCAAAGGGCACATCTAGTCAAAGCCACCCATTAGTGCTTGCAGGTCCTGTGCTGGCCTGGCATGCCAATCTGCTTGCTCGGGAGCAGAGCACCTTCTGGGTGTACTGACCAATGTTACTCTTTGGTAGTCTTGAATGAGTACCAGCTTCTCTTCTTTTAAAACTCTGGGCAGTTCATAAGCAAAGAAAGGGCAGGAACCATCAGCAGATGCTATAAACTCACTCCCCCAGTGCTAGTTGCTCAGATTTCTTCTAGACATAACTAAGGTGTGAGCAAGCCTTCCAGCTGCCTGCTGCATAAAGTATGGGTGAAACAGGTTTTAAAAAAAAAAAAAAAAAAAAAAAAAAAAAAAAAAAAAAAAAAAAAAAAGCAAGCAAATGACAGAATTAATGTGTAGCTGTGTAGGTACGTTACTGGTGAAAAGGAGGAACGGTGCCAGTGCTGAGAAATGGCAGAGAGGTTTGTGTTATTGAAATGTGTCATAACCCATCAGTAACTTAGTGTCGGAAGAAGAGCTGCGGGACATGGGACAGTAAAGACGTGACAGTACAATTTTAATGTTTTTCCAATGGAGCTGTTTGTATGTAGTTGCCCATTTGAGGAGACCACTCAATATGCATTTTAACGCTGGTTCTGCTGGGCAGGTTCTCATGTGGGCATTGCAGCATCGTCCCTGATGGCCCAGGCACATGTGCAGTTAGACATGCGCGTGTTGAGTGAGAGTGGAGGAGCAGATGCTGTACAGGAGGACAGGGCCTGCCATGGTGGGCTGGGCACAGATGGAGCAGGGAGACCCCACAGGACATCCAGTAAACCTATTACACAAGCTATAGAGGAGAGAAACTTGGAAGGAGCTTAGGAGGTAAATGGGAGACTACTGCAGTCTGAGGACTGTGATCTCACTTCTCTGTGTTTTGGCAAAATGGAAGGAGTAAGAGGGTTTTTGTCTGCAAACATGTCTGGAGAAAGTCAGGGAGGTGGTAAGAGAGTCCGACCCATGGAGGAAACCTGTGAGGGAGATGAGTGCTGGGATGAGGCATCAGCCTGACCTCCTGATCACCAGCAGTATGGGCTTACCCCCTCCCTGTGTAATGCACAACTACATGGGAGATGGTGAAACCTGAAAGCAGAAGCATGGCTTCTTCCTAGAGAGCCCCACTTCTGCCAGCCGTGAGTTTGGCTTCTTTTATGAGTGCCCACCTTGTAACCCTGCAAGTAGTAGCTGCCCAGATTTATTGGGATGCTTCTTCAGGATGCTGGCCCAGCCTCTGCTAACTCCTGGCTTGGGAACTTCCTCTGCTCCTGACTGTTTTTCCTCATTAATTTTGTCCAGTTGCTTTTTGAACCCTTGTTAAAGTCCAGCAGCACCACGAAGTCCTGCAGTGAGGAGATATCCACCCCTTGGCATGGATTGCCCCTCTCCATTACCTCTCTCGCCTCGTTAGGATGTCTTCTCAATTGTTGGCATGATGAGTTCTTGGTTGTGGGTTGCCACAGAGCTGCGGTGGGGCAGACCCTAATTTTAGCGCATTATTCTGGTTTAATGACAGTAATAGAAAGTCAATTTATAGGCAAGAACAAATTGCCTTTTTATATGGGGAGGAGGATAATTCATCCCCTGTGTTACATTATTAAATTTGTAATCTTCATTTCTAATGCTTTTCAAAAGTGAATATTAACAGAATCTAAAATACAGATCTTAAATTTATGAGCTGCATTTTTTTTCCCCAAACTCCTCAAGTTCTGTAATTTGTCTTTAAAGGTGAACTTCAGCAAGGGTTTGGTTTGGTTTTTTTTTAAACTTAATAAATTAAAATCCCTTACTCGCTACCTATTTCTGGACAAGCTTAAAGGCTCCAAAGATACTTATGTTTTAAATAGCAATAATGGATATCTATTTCCATCTTTGCTGACTGGTGAGTTCTGAGTTCAGGCTTATTCCCTAATGATAAAAGATACCAGAGAGAAAAAAATGACACATTTTCATAAGCCATTTGCTAGCAAGGAGGCTGTTGTGATGCTCTTTTTTGTTGCCAAGGAAACAGAGCCCTGAACTTGTGGCTCTGCAGGCAGGAGGAGGAGGAGGAAAGGACGTTGTTTCACTCCTGAGCTTGCTTTGTAATTTTGACTCGTGATTGGGGACTGTGAATGGGTTGGGACTGAGGGTCTCTCTCTAAAGTTCACTTTTAAAATTGTGTGTCCTCCCTCCTTACATTTGTTTCCGAGTTGAGATAAACGTGAAGGCTGGAGCCTGATGGCACAGCTCCACCCTCGTACTGATGCCGTGGGGTAGGTGGCTGTAGGCACGCAGGTCACTAGCACGGTTATTGTACATAGCGGAGTGAAACGGAGTAGTTGGTGATGGACAGGGGTTGTGCTGCATCTCAAATGAATTCTCTGACTTTGCCAGCACCATCTGAAGAAACCCCAAGGCCGCCTTATGTCAGTCTTGTATAAGAATAGAAATGTAAGAGTTCACTGCAGGTGTAAGAAGGAAGCAAGTTATGCAGACGCGGGTGCTTCATAAGCAAGGTTAATGCACAGTGTCCTCTTCTGACCTTAGTCAGTCGTTGGCTACACATCTTCTAAAGAAGTTCCCATCAAACGTTTATTTTGTTAGTTGTATTAAAACTATTTTTTCAGTCCTAAATAAAGACACATACTGGTCTGTAATGCATGTTTGATCTTCCTGAACTGGCAACGTTGTCTGCAAGACTGATACTGGCTGTATCAGAAGTCCATACTTCTCTTTTATTTCTTCTTCATCTATTCTCTTTTCTGCTCTCATGGGAGAGAGAGAGGAATCACCAAGGTGCTCCAAAGCATTTTGTTCATCCCTCCTCCTTCTACAAAATGCATTTAGAAATATTTGGCTCAAATAATGGGATTTTAGTGAACTTGCTGCCATGTACATGCCATGGGGTAGCCATGCTCCAAACAGCCATCTGCTTCTCATGAAGCTGGGCTGATGTGTGACCATTTTACTCTATGAGGGATGAATGCAAATTCCTTTCAATAGAATATTGAACACCATAGTGTGTCTCTTCTTGACAAAGGACTGATTCTTCCTGCATCTAATGGTTAGTAATTGAGAAAACTAGATCTTGGTATTGTTCCTAAAGCATATTAATCTGCTTCATTGATGGCTGCTTTTTTTTTTCTCTCTAATCCTCAGTAATCTTTAGACAGGCATGATATTTTGGTTGGTTTCCCACATTTTACAGGATCTTTCAGCGGAGATGAAGACATTATGCCTATTTTCCAGCTCTGGCCAAAGGGCTTCTTTTCCTCTATTGGAAGCTCAATACTCTGCTTAGACAAACAGTGAACTGAATTTCCCTGTGGACTTCAAATAATTTAGAGTGGGTTTCTATCTGTGCGCTGCTTTTGTACATGCAGAAGACAGATGTCGGAGGCAGTTATGTGTCTGCCATGTTCATCTGTGGGAGAGTTCAGGGTTTGGGCTGTGAAAGTTTTGCTTGTCTCTTTGTTTGTTTCATTTTGTTAGGAGGCTGCTGGTTAAATTTCAGTGCCTCTGTTTTTTGGTATTGCATAGTGCTTTCCATGTTTAATGGCTCGACTTGTCATCAGTTGAAGATGTTTATGATGCATGATTGGCAGGGCTGTTTGCTATGAGAGCAAACCCAGTGTTTTGACCACTTTGATTTCTTAGTCACCATAAATCCCCTTACATCGTAAGGTACTGCTGCTCCTGTCTTGCTTCTGGGCACCGAAGCCTGACCCTCTCTTCCAGCTGTCCGGAGATGCCTGCAGCCAAATTATCACAGTCCTGAAGGGCAGGGTGCTCCTTTCACTCCACCCGAGCAGAACCAGCTGCTTGGGTTGTATTAAAGTGATTCTGGATCTTGACAAAAGATCCATACAAGAGAACCAGCGTGAGTGCAGTGGGTCCATTTGCAAGAGCAGAGCTCTCGTTCATGGGCTGGAAGAGCTGGGGAGCATGTTGGGCTGCTGCTGTGCCAGGTCCTCTCTCCACCTGCCAGAAAGTGCTGGGCTTTTCCCCGGGGAAGCACGGCCACCCTCTGTGCTCGCCGCTTCAGCATCGCGGGCGCACTGTGAGCACGGAGGTCTTCGTACTGTTCTTTGTACCACTTGGGAAGAAAATAGTTCCCTTTAGTGCCCCTATGGTGGGATGCAGTAGTTGCCTGGCACAACGGGTGCTGCACAGCCATGGACTTCTCAAAGGGTGTCTCTGCAGGAGTCAAAAAAACCCGTGTAGAATTAGAGGGGAAGAACGTGCTGGCTGGCTCGTTTCCTTTAGCATTGGCTACAGGTGTTACATGAAAGCACCTTTGGTGAAGGCTGACATAGATAGTTGTATCATTTGGTGAAATTGTCTGGAATTAGAAGTTGAATGCCTGAAATTGTTTGACTTCTCTGGAAACCAGACCATCATCTCCCCCTCTCTTGCTTCCACAGTGGATCAAATAATTGCTTCCAAATGGACGCAAGTTATTAAGCAGTGTGTATAATTAAAGTCAACTCCTTGTGAATTTGATCATTCATTTCCTTAAGGAAAATATGATGAAGTAATTACAACCCAAGCTAAACACAAATCAAATGCTATTCTAAGCGTGATTCTGCACTATGATTCTAGTTTATGAATGACTCCAGGGTGCTGTGGCTTCATGCCTGTTAAAGAAATGTGGCTGTGTTTTTAATTGTGTTTATAACGAATGAACAAAAGGTTGCATGACTCATTCACTGTGCCAAGACTGTTGTTCGCTCTTTGTGTTCACACACACGTGGCCTTGAGAAAGCTGCTCGCTCCTGAAAGAGCGTCAATGGGACAGAAGAAAAGGGAAATATCTTGTTAATAAATCTGCTCTTCCCTCTTGATTTTTTTTTTCTGTACCAAAACTAAACTTTACCTGCCTTAGCTGTGAATTTGAGGGAGGCAATTATTTCTTCAATACTTAAGCCAGAGCCCTGTCCTCACCCTCTCTCCTCCATCATTCCTATGTAGCACATACTTTCCAGTTTCAGCCAAATTTGGTAGATAAGTGGAAGATAATGCAGATGCTACAAATGCTGTGAAAAAGCGGCTCTGGGTAGACAGAAGGATCCAAACTAGTGCCCCTAGAAGAAAAGGTCTGATATATAAGCTCAGCTTAAAAGTGACAATCCGAGTTGAAGCAAAACCCTGGAGCTGAGCATTTTAAGTCCCCTGGATGGAAAGGTGTCAGCTCCTCTCAGAAGTTTTGGTGGCTTCAGGAGGCTCATGACCCAAGTCCTCTTCCGCAATGCGGAAACCATCTTGCCAACCGGCTGATTTAAGTCATTTTGCCCTCTGCTTTCTTCCCAAGAGTTACCGAGTGAAGAGCAGGATGCTGGGCCCTTCCAGAGGTATGGTTAGCGAGCGGGCAGGTTCATCGGGCTCAGGGAGGGCAGAACAGCCTCAGGCAAAGCTTCCTGGCTTAGCGATACATTGTCAGGGCAGCTCTTTTCATCTCCTGCCACTCCTTCTCTTAGAATGACACTTTCTAGCTGCTTTATTTTTGTGAAGTCATCTCATTTTTGTGATTCTCTTCTAAACTGAGAGGTTTTCTGCAGCTCGGGCTCATTCATATTTCAGATCCTGGTCTTAAGCAACATCCTCAGAGTTATTAATAGTATGAGATGGCCGGCAGAATAAGGACAGAGTGCTCTCGTTCAACTCTCTTGTAATTAAGTAGAGATCCTGCCCTGGCCTTCATGACTTACGTTGGTCAGCTGGAGGACTTCCAGCCACAGGGACACAGATCGGCTCTGGTCCTCCTTGCAAAATAATCAGAAGAAAGCCCTGGGGTGGCCCTGGCAGACAAAGCAGCCGCTCACCTTTTGGGTCTTCATGTCTTCCTAATGTCCAGATCTTCATAGTTGGCAAAGTTTAAGAGTTTTGAACTGAGAACATTTTGTCTTAAAGCACTGCTGGTTGTTGGTGCTGTCTGACATTTCCCCCAGCTTTCTAGGGAATAAATATTACAACGTAGTAGCTTAAATAAAATCAGTTATTTATCCTTATTAATTGCCCGTGGCTGTGCCAAATGCATCTGTTCTCTGAGCCCATCAGCTAATCTTTCCTTGACTTGGCCTGTGCTCAGACAGCAGACCCCCGGGGCCTCCCAGGTGGACAAGTGCCAAAGAGGAGAGTTAAACTCTTAGCAAGGTTTAAACCACACAAATCCAAAATGTGGAAAGATTGGATAACTCATTGCTGTGCAATCGTGCAATCAGGATGTGTGTGTGTGTATACATAATGTGGTTTATTGCATTATAAATATCATAGTAAGGTTGTTTGAGATTCTTTTTAAAGTCATCAGCCATTGCCCAAGCACAGAAGAAGCAGAAGATGGAGAAAGGCCTGAGATGTCTGTCCCACACGTGCAGCTCTTCCAGGGATGACTGGTGCTGTCCCTGCAGACGGGGCAGTGTTTGGGGTTCATCGCTCGCCTGCTGAAGAAATATTACAGCAGTGAATTTTCTGTGTGCATATGGACACTTCACTTAATCAGCCTCTTGCCTGCAAGGCATGGAAGACTGGGGGAAGAGAAGGGGGCAGCGTGTTCCATTTTCTTATAAAAATAAAAATGCAGAAGCAGCCATCAGATGAAGCTATTTTGGATCCTGCTGCTGCAAACAAAATAGAGACATGGAAAGAATTCTGAAGAGTTGGATCTAGCTGCAAAGGAGTTCCTGTGAAATACTCTGAAAGAAACAAACGTTTTCTCAGTGTTATGGTACTGTAACTTTTTTATGGTGAAAAGCTAAACAATTTTTTTTATGGCAGTCAAAAATCTGTTTAAAAGTCATTGACAGTGGAATACAGGTGTTTATCTCTTGCTTTCTTAGCTTTCGCTTTTGTCAGTGAAGGAACAAAACCTCAAAACTAATTTTCCTGGCAACATGTTAGTTGCAGAGCTTTTTCTTTAGACATTTTTAAATTAAAATTTTGGCCATTTAATTTTTTTGGTATAGATGAATTATCAAAAAGGTCAAAATTAAAAATAGTATCATGGGAACTGTTTGTTTTTAACCTCAAAAGGAGCAGAAAAAATAAATCACACTTTCCTAGTTTAAAATATCAAAATGGATCTCAAGCAAATAGGAAGCAAAATCAATAATTTACCAGCGTTCCACCCAACCTACAAGAGGTGATAACATCTTACTGGGGGTGGAGACCTGCTTAAATACAGACATATGTGGTTGGATTTAAAATAAACTGAAGCTCAGACCAGCTTGGAGGAGAAAATGCTGCTTTGAAGTGGCTGAGAGTTGGGGATGTGAGCTGGGTTGCAGGTTGTTAGGAGCTACAGGCAAGTCTAAAAACCGCTGTGTGGGGTTTGGTGCTTCCCCTGCCCACAGCGGTGGGGTGGGAGAGGCGTGAAGGGTGAAATGCTCTTCTCCCGGGGTTGTCTCACTGGGGTGGGTGGGAGGGAAGGAAGGACAGGCTGTGCAGGGGAGCCTCAGATCTGTGTTCCATTTTTAGTGTTTATAGGAAGGAAGAGGAAGAAGGTTAGCTTTGTCCTGCCTAAATTAAGCTCCTGGTAGGCTTTAAAAATAGGGCTGTTGCTTTATGAAGGCTTGCAGAGCTCCCGTGCCATGCACAGCTACCTAACGAGTCGTCCTTCTGCGGTCCAGAAGAGGTTTTCTGTTGAGCATCACGTGCTCTGTGGGTAAGGAAGGGAAGACAGGTTCTGAGACTGCTGCCAGGTGCCTACTTCATAAAAACAACCCAGTGAATGATTTTTGGTCCTCTTTTAATGGTGAGGAGGAAGAAAAATACTTACGGGTTCAGGGGGAAGTTGGTTTGATGTGCATGCGTCTGGGCAGGGTTGTGACCACTGCCTGTGGTGTGAGTGAGGAAAGGCAGGCTTGAACACCAGGATGAGAGAAAGCTACTTGTGCTAAAATACCATATCGTGGCCCAGGAGCAGTGGGACGTGCCCGTCACTGCAGTACGGATGGGAGTTCAGAGGAGGTGTCTTGCTGGCATCTCCGTAGGCTGCCGGTGCCGGTGGGGTGTCCTGGCCGTGCTCCGCGTTCCGCCGGGAGCTGTAGCTGTCACAGCAGCACACACGGTCGCTAATGTAACTACTTTCTGGCTCTCACAAGAAGAGATGACTGACCTTTCCCAGCCCTGTGGATGTACTTAATCTGCACAGATTAAGAATTAACATGCTGATTAGTTTTTTTTTTTTCCATTCCATAGAAGATTTTCAGTTTAATTTGGAAAGAAAGGGTGTGATTTTATTAGCGTCTGAAACTAGGACAAGGGGAACGAAGCAAACAGCCTGATTAGTGCCCCTGTTTATCCCCAGCCATTTTCCATCATTTCTGGTGGATTATTCAGGCTGTGATGATAGTCTGGCGTGTTCTGGAGCACAGTACAAACTGCCTCTCCTTAGGTGCTCATAATTCACACTCCATTAGGATGTCGATGTAGGGAATACTTGGCAGGATGTCGGAGCTTGCTAGGCACGATGAGATTGAGTTCATCTTGTTAAACTGTGTTCTGAAATGACAATCCAGTATTTATATTTTTTTTTTTTTCCTTAGCAGTGCCATCCCCTTAGGAGAGCAGCACGGCTTGCTCCAAACACAGATATCGATGTAAAAGGCCCCGCGGTGCCCACCCCGGCAGCCGTTCTGCTCGGCATGTGCCAGGCTGTCACAGGTGTTGGATGTTCATGCAAGGCTGTGGGAAGACTTTTCTTTCTTCCCTTTGAAGTTGAACAATGGCATTTTTTTTATTCATTACAGAATTGATTCATGGCACACAAATCTTAGCACATGTCTGTAGGGATTCAGCATCTGACTAAACAGAAAGAAATCTCTTATTTTTAAACCCATTAGGAACAACAATGCAGTGACAAAGTTTGAAGCAGAGAAGCTAACGTGTTGGCTCTTCTCTCAGGGTATTTGAAAATAAGAAGTAGGCAAAATGGTCAGCGCTGCAGCAGAGCCTCGCTGGGTGCTGAGCTGAGACTCCCACTGCGGCTGTTGTTGAATGCCCACAGACATGCTGAAGATCAGTTGTTGGACTTGGGGACCTTCTTCCTAATCACAGCAGGGGATGATATCCAGATGGGTACTGGGTCATTTTCAGCCCCAAACTGACTTGCATCATCTTTGTGTTTCTGGGGCAGACCTTCATGGAGAAGAAAGCAAGAAGCAGCTCTTTGTATTTGACCTTAAGAGTGAAGTTTATGGATGCGGGAAATGAAAGGGCTTGCGAGTCCGTGTTTGAGCCAAGGATAGAGCAGGCAGATTCGGCGTAAACCACTGCATGGCTCAGGGCACATCTCCCCTGCAGGCAGTCAGGTTCTGTCCTGCCCAGCCAGGTGCCCCCGGTACCCTTGCACGCTGACTGCAGATGCACTCTGCTCTCGCAGATGTTCATCCCCCTCATCTCTGCTTCTACATGCTCCACAACATGCTCTGAAGGGTACGTCGACTCTGTCAGTTGGGTTTTTCTCTGTTTCCCCACTGGGATTGTCAATTCTCAATGCTTCATAGGTGCTGGTTTGTACCTGGGCCTCAGTCTGGAGCAACGCAGCTAATTCCCTTGCTGCGGAACCCAGGTGGGAAGCCGGAGACCAGAGTCTGCCCAGGTCGATACCCTGCAGCGTGTATGGATGCAAATCGATGCGTTCTGCTTGGCTTGCGTACGAAAAGCAATAGAAATGGAGTCTCTTCGCTCAAGCTTGGACTAGTCTTTCCTGGAAAATGCAAAATGTTATCTTTTCCAGAGCTTTACAATATGAACAAATGAAAGTAAACATCCAATTGATTTCCCTTCCTGATTTTCCCCTTGTACCCCAAGGTGAAGTTTAGGGAGCAAAAAAAGCTAACCAGGCTGTTTTGCTGGACCCTTGGTGTGTATTTGGTGGCCTATATTGGTGCTGCCTGGCTGTGTGCGTTGCGTACCATGTTCTGTGCTTGGAAGCAGTTGGTTAATTTAGGAGAAAAGCTGATTGAGTTGAAATTCATCAATTCCTCATCTCAGGGTTAAATCAATAGCAATTAATTCTAAAGTATGGGAGGGTCTGTGGCACATGTATCACACTGGTTTCTTTTTGTGGTGTTAGCATCCAGCAAACTGAGCAAACATGGAGGACAAAATTGAAACCAAACTGGAAAAGAGAAGGAAGGCGCTAAACACCTGGGTGGGGGAAAAGGAAGCGACAAGAGAGGAGGTAGGGAAGGATAATGGTAAAAGGGGCACACTCTGTCCCTCAGAAACATCAACTCAATAAACATCTATTGTGGAGTACTTCTATGTAGTAGTAATAATTATATAATCACGACCTTGTGATGAGCTATTGCAGAACTTGCATAGATTTTACAAGACTTTGTGTCCTATGAGCGGAGAGACCCGTCAGCAGCAGAGAGGAAGGGCTTTGAAGTGTTGTGCGTTAGACTGACATAGAAGAGGATATGAGAAATGGTGACTCTTTCCTTGGGGAAGAACAGGGGACGATGCCACTTATTTATTTATTTATTTACGTCTCACCCCCAAGATTAAGGCAAATACAATTCATGGTGGCGGGCAGGTCTGCCACAGAAGCTGCACCATCCTCGAGAAGAGCCGCCTCTCGATGCAGTTGACAGCTGAAACTATGTTTAAGGAAGAGAACTTTCCGAAGGATGCTGTGCTCTGTGCAGGTCCTGTGTATCTTACTCTGTCCATTACTGGGTTGTCTGGAAGGAACTTTTGGTTACTTGGTCTGATGTCACTCCCAGACAGAATTAAGGGGAAATGTTATAATGAGATGCAATTAATAAAGAACAAAATTATGTGAATATAATTATACCAGTCAAGAAGGATTTAGGGAAAATGGGCCTTGTCAGGTATTTTTTTTTTTTTCCTCCCGAGTTTTAGTAGAAGCAGGTATCTGGGTAAATGTGATAAGTATGTAAGGGTTTTGTCCTAGAACAACATGACCCTAAAAATCTGATAGTGACAAATAGATTAAAAACTTACTTCACATCTCAACAGGTAGTTATCAAGGAAAAAGCCTCAAGGGCAGGAAGCTCTTCTGAAGGCTTGGTACTACTCAGTTTTTTTATTTGATTTGGAGCAAGCATGAGTTTAAACCTTACTAAATTCACAGGTGATATGCACATTAGGAGGATAGTAAATAGTATTGAGAGTGGGAGTATTATATAGAGCTGTCTGGACTTTTTGCTCTCTCCCTTCAAATAAAATGTGTTTTCTTACATGTTTCTTAATATAATGTTCTACAAGGTTGTACCAGCAGGACAGGCAGGGGTTGTACAGCATCCAGCATCCAGGTGAGGTGTGATGCTGTACTGAGTTTACTGTGGTTCTTGGGAGATGCAAGCAGAAGCAGTGAAGATGAGAGTACAAGCTGATTTTTTACCTCTGTACGTGCTTTTGCACTAAAACGCAGTCTCCAATTCTGCTGTGCCTGTTCTCAAAAGGGTGTTTAAAACCTGGGGAGGTCATTAAAAAGATTCAAGGGCAGGAGGAAAAAATGCCAGAGCATGAGAAACATAAAGACCTCAGTCTGTTTAACTTGTCAAAAAAGAGTGAGAGATGACTTGATTACACTGCAGAAGAGTCTTTATAGAGAGAATACAAAGCAGCTCTCGTGGTGAAGGGCATTAAAAACCTGATGGCTGAGAGCTGAAACCAGACAAACTTAAGTCATGTCTCTAAATGTCAGGTAGTAAAATCAACTGCACAGGCAAATGGTAGATTCTTCATCACTTGATATCTTTAAATACAGAGTGGATAGCTTTTTAGAAGATATTCTTTAGCCAGACATATTTTTTTTTGGCTGAACAGAGGGAAATCTAAGCGCCTCTCAAAACAGAAAACTTGGCAAGGTGTTTGCTGGTCCCTTCTGGTTCCTGGCGTCTGTGAGGTGCTGGATGTCTTCAGCCTTGGTATTTGGGCAAAAAATTTCTTTTTCCCAAGGTTATTCTGAAGCAGAATCCGCTCTTCAGCTGCGTGTTGCACTGCAGGCTTAACCTTTGTCGTTTACTGCTTAATTGGAAAAGGTGCAGGGAATAAATCTGGTGACGCTGTAGAAATGCCAATACTGCTTTTACTTATTCCAGATACTGCTAACAATTAAATTTAGATAAATGGCTTTGCCAGGCAACACTCTCACAGAGGCAAACCATCTCCCTTCTTGATTTGCAGAGATGTTGAAGCTCAAGATTTCAGGTAGGAGAGGAGGCACAGCCCCTATGTGATGCTCCACACTGGCCAGAGAAGGTTGCTAGTAGGTCACTGTGGCTTGTAAAATGTTTTTGGTCTGCACCAAGCTGCACCAAGCAGTGCAACTTTGTACATTTTTATTTCCTTTCCAAGTGGGCCATTCTGATATGCCCTTTTCTCCCAACTGAAGGGGTTAAAACACTCTATTTTGACCATGTCCTGACTATGGGTTAAGTTTGACTAAAGGGTTTAAGTGAGTGATTTAGGAAACGATGTCCCCTTTCTGATGGTATCTCTGGTGCTTATGCCAATGTCTTACCCAGTTTCAGTCTTCACTCTGGCCGCAGTGGTTTGGGGGCTTGCCTATTTGGCAAAACGGTTTCTTCCCCTCCTGTTCAAGGGAAAGTTCTGGCAAAAAGAGACTGGAGGGGAAGATGAGGGAGGAACGAAGGATTCTTGTCATCTATTCCTGTCGTCTTGTTTTCCAGAGTTTCTCCATTATTTATTTATTTATTTTAAAATTAGACTATCCATGTGTTATAGTTGTAAAATCAATCAGGAATACTAGAAAACCACTCCCTCATAGAAAGGCAGCAGCGGAAAGCTGTGTACATGGTGCTACAGCCGAACTTGCCCCATGCCAGCTGAATCATCTCCGGTACAGCGCTCTGGTACTACCCATCTTCCCTGGTGCTGCCTTTCCTTGGCTTTGGGCACTTGTGCTTGACACCATTGGCTTTGAGTCAGGAGGCGGCTGATGGAGAGCAGCAAGCATCTTGGGTTGCTCCGAAGCCTCGCTCTGTCCCAAGCCTCTGCTTTGTTGCCAGATGTGAATGCATAGTCTTCTGAGTATGAACGTCTCCAGGCATGTCTCATTAGATTGGGGGAAATAAGAAATTTTTTACAACAGATGTGGCGTGGTTGAGCAACGGGGCATTTTTAATTTGTTTCCTACGTTTATGTCATTTGGTGCTTTGACTCTGGTTGCCTAGCAAGGCTCTCGTAAGGACTAACCCAAAAGGTGTGGAAGGATAAGTGTTCAGAGAGTGCACACATGAAGGAGGGATGGACACTGATGGTTGTAGATGACTAAAACGTGGTTTGTGGAGGTGAATGCGAGACAAATTAAATGGACCGTCAAGTCTGCCCACAAGGCTGAAAGGAACCTAGAAACCCCGTCAGAGGATCCAGCAAGCTGTACAAGGCTTGTAGAAGGTGCGTCAAAGGGAGCAGTTCTGCAGTGGTTGGGGGAGTAGGCAAGGCTGTTTCACGAGGCTTTGTTTTTATTGATGCCTATATTATTATTCTTGCCTGAAGGTTTGGATTTTGAAGGCAGGTTAAAAATGTTTTACGTTTGTGTAACTTCCTGATTTATACAATGTGCTTCGTGCATTGCTCTAGGCACACAAACAATACAAACTGTAGTTAATGTTAACCCAGAACATGCATATTCTATCCTCTTAGCCCATAGGGACACGCGTACACATGCTGCACCATATGTGGGGACAGCAGCTGGTACAGAGCCCTGGGGCCAACACGTTTACTCAGTTGGAAACCTCATGATATCGGAGGAAAAGGGACCTTATAGCTGTATTTATAGGAGAATTTTTGTCTTTCCATTTCAGTGTAGGTATAATTTGAGAAGTGGGATAGGAAGCATTTCTGATATCTTACTGTTGTGTTTTTTTTTAAAGTGCCTGTTCACACCAAGATCTAAAGAAAAGTATTTTAGGTCAAGCAGCTTGCTACGCAAATAACATTTTGTATATTTTAGACAAGTTCTTACAGATACCCTCATATTTCCAAAGTGTTTGGGAAAGACTTGTTTTATTTAATATTTGGGGATCCTGAGTTCTCTAGACTCAGTAGCTGGGTCAGTTCTTCCCCAGGGGTGGTACTCAAAATGCTGATGGGTTTCTGAGGGCGCCGTGTGTCAGAGGTTTGTTGCCTGCATCCAGGTTCATGGGCGGGCGTCTTCAAAGGATTTAGATAATTCTGCTTTGTTCAGAAAACTTGTAGCAGATGTGTTTCAGGATGAGTGCTGTATGTGGGATGAAATCTGGAGCCTCCTAACACTAGCTAAAGCAATTAATAGTAATGGTATTCATTACATGTTCATTACATAACATGGTTTGTTCTGAGCAACAGACTGCTAGAGATGGAGGATGAAAATAGCAGCTGTTAATTTCAGAGGGCTGAGCCTCTGAAGACTGCACCCAGGAGGAACCAGAACCTACTTAATTCCCTTTGTGCTGTGGCCGAGGGCACGTAGGAAGGGGAATAGTCCTCTCCAGGGTTTTCCACTGCTGGCGTCTTTCCAGGTGCCACCAGGGAACGTTTTGGCTGTGCCCAACTATTCCCCTATGGCCTGTTTGGGAGGGCTCCTGCCTTCACGGCACCTCTGGTGTTCCCTGGCCTTTTCCTCCCCTTTGCTCCCTTGATGCTCACCTGGAGCTGTGGCTCTTCGCTGCTCCGCACCATCTGAGGCAGCAACACAGGATTTAGAAACATTTCGAGGCATGGTCAGGCTGTACACCTCCGCTCTGCCCATGGTTACCACTGCTGTGTTCCTGAACTGGGTAGCTCCACGTATAGCCAGCTTGTGTGCCTGCCTGCACCTGCGCTCGATGCATAATTAATTGGTACAAATGGTTGCAGTAGGTAAGGTGGTATGTATGTTTTGAGTTTCTGCTGGGCCCTGGCTTGCCGGAGCACTGGGTTTGTTCCAAAGATGACTGGGGGCTGCTGATGAAGCAGCGCTGAGTAACGAAACGCTGCGTGAGTGCAAAATACTGCCTGGCTGCCAGATGCCAGGCTGATCTTCTGAAAGACCTTCTCTGCTTCTCCTTGACTCTGTCGTTGCAAAAGGCTCTGGGAACAATAGCTGACTGTCTTCTCTCCCCTTTTTTTCCTAGATGGGGATGGTCGGAGACTGAAAGGAGCCATCCAAAGGAGCACAGAAACTGGGCTGGCTGTTGAAATGCCCAGCCGGACCGTCCGTCAAGCTAGCCATGAGTCCATTGAGGACAGCATGAACAGTTATGGATCAGAGGGAAAGTAAGTCATTGAAAGGGAGCTTGTGGGATGCACTGTTGTTCTTATACCTATTAATTTTCCTCCAGCATGATAGATGATGTGTTTGTCTGACTGGCCTATGCTGCCGGTGTGCAGCCCATTCAATTAGAGCAGAGCGGATCTCTCTGCCTGCATAGCTGGCACACACTCTAGATGTTTATATACTTTTTTAGTGTCCTCATTATTTTGAACTGAAGCATATACCCATTACTTTTAACTGCTTTGCCTTCAGAAGAATAATTCTGGGTGAATAGCCGAGGCTCATTACTGGTAATAAATTATAAGCCAGTAGTCTTTAATGTTGCACAATCATTGTCCATCTTCCCTAATTCGAGATAGACTTTTGGTTTGGGGGGAAAAAAAGTGCCAAGGTGATGAAAAGGATACAAGTAGCAAAATAGTTATTCTTATATCAAAATACATATTTAGAAGCCTGTGTATACTTTTGGTAACCAGCTTTCTTTTGTTTCATCTGACAAGTTAGTGTCTTAAAAGAAACGGTTTTTGACCCCAAGAAAAGTTATAACATGCTTTGCTGCACTTAGACTTTATACCAGAATGCAAAGCAGGGGATCCTTAGGCCAGAACCTTGGGGGCTGACTTGTCTCCAGTTCTCATTTTTGTATTTCCATTATTTGAAGCCATATATGGAGATTATCATCATTTTATTAAGATGACCATTCATGGGAATCTTTGGAGGCAAAAAAACCCCTCCTGTATTTAAAAAAGGGGGCAATATATATAATCAGATTGCGTGCTTTTAGGTATGAGGCCAAAATGTTTGTACGCCTAAAATGTGCTCGGTTAAAGCCAAGTACCACGCTTGGCATCGCTCTGTACACTCTCTAGTCCTACGTGGTATTCCAAGTATACAATATTGCTAAAATGCTGTGATAATCCAAAGGCGCTCTCAATTAATGTGATTCTGGTGTTAAATAAATAACAGGCTGTAAATTAAGAGAGACTTTCTTTAGCTTTAGAAGTAGGCTAATCCTGGAAAGGCATCATAGATCTGTGCTGAAGGTTGGAAATAGTAATGAGGCACAGGCTGCGATAGCAATCTTGTCACTCCAAAGCTGTGATGTACCTTATCTCTTCTGTGAGCTGCTGTCTCCGGGGAAATATTCCTGCTACACCGGCACAGTCCTGTGGCTTGGAGTTCTGCCTCCACTACGAGATGCAGAGGATTAGTGATTAAGTTCAATCCCTTGGCAATGCGGGGCAAGCATCTGCTTTCGTGCAGAATAGAATTCTTTCCTTTTTATATTTACATAGCTTACCCTCCTGGGAAGGGGTGTAATTCTCTGAGAGGTCTGTGTCCTGTCATTGCATATTTTGGCTGCTTTGATTGCGCTTTCCTGGAGAGAGAGTATTTCTGCCAACAAAATACTGCACCCATACAAGCGCTGTTTTACCCTGAAGGCCAGGCGGCATGTAGCTATCAGCTCAACAAAGAAAGAAAAATACTGTCTTACAATCCAAATGTCTTTATTAGAACAAGTCTAACATTTGGTATTCCAACCTCGAACGCTGCCAGGACATCCTCGCCAGCCCCTCTGCCAGGGACGGGATGGTTCTCCTCTCACCTCCCTGAAAAGTGTGATTAAGTGGTTCCTGGATGCTTTGTTCCTAGGTGGGCTAATTGATCTCCTCTGGAAAGCCGGTGGGAATTGCAGCTGTCTGTCTGAGCTGGAAGTGATAAGCAAACATGGCTGAGAGTACAAAGAGCTAAGAAGGCTCTATTCTCTTGAAACATGGTGGGAGGGCAGTTTCTTTGCTTTCTTTTCCTGCAATAAAGAAAGAAATTGTTTGGGGAATAGCTTTGAGGAACAGAAATGTATTCTCCTAAATCAGATTTCTCTTGACCTCTCTCGTTTGCTGGAGCTGTGTTCCCAGGGAGGCAAAATGAAGTTTCATATGACTGTGTTAGCTGTGGCAGGTTTGGGGTTTTTTTTAATGCTGGGTTTCTGACTGATGCACATGCTCCTAGGTCAGAGACAGTTTTCGCCAGTGACTGTCAAAAACCTGTTTTTCAGCAAGACGAGGTTGCCCTAGTTCTTCCTACCCATGCGTCGCTTCGGTATGTTCACACAGGGAAGAAAATGGATTCAAAACGTCATCTTCCAAGAGCGTTTGTTTTTCCAAGTTCCCTATGTTTTTGTAATCCTTTTCAATTTAAGGACTAAAAGGAGAACTTCCAGAAGTGGCCCACTGAAATGATCAAAGATTTGGTGAAACTTTGCTGCAGAAGGTCTTAAAATACCTGCTGTCAGTCATACAAACGTGCTTTTAAAGTGATGCCGACTGACTGCTTTCATGTTTGTTGTGGCGCGCTGGCTACGGCTTCTCAGTGCCAGTCCAGAGCACTGCAGTTGAAGAATTTTCTGTAGTGCATGAATTTGAGCAATGCTGCCCTTTTTTTTTTTATTATTTTTTTTTTTATTTTTTTGTGGAAGGGCTTATTAGGTAGGGATATACTTCTTCTCAGATATGCTAGGCCCACCTTCAAGAAATTATTCCCTTTAGGGTTCTACCTGCAGATGAAGTATACTGGAGGTTAGCTCGTCTAAAGGATGTCTCTCCTGGAATTTAAGCTTATGCGCATGCCAGTAAGTGCTGACAATGTCAACCCGCTGCTGCATTTAACTTTTTGCCGTACAAAACGTCCCCCAGCTATATTAATCAGCTTTTATACTGCACAGTGGTTGTGCACCAGTGTAGGAAATTAATGTAATAAAACGCAATGTGAGACCTTATAGAAGGGAAAGGTGATACTTATTCTAAACAAAACTGTTTTCAGTCATTCACACTTCTAGGTTTCACTCACTCGTGCTCTCACCGCCCCGTGCAGGCACCAAGCCTCCCTCATCCGGGTGCTGTAGCCAGGGACACCATCTGTCACGCCTTCGCTGTGTCTTCTGAGTTGTTCTTCACAACGGGATGGCTCCTGCACTGTTTTTTACGCTTTCTAGGACTAACTTGTTATTATGGAGTGATCTTTCACCTTAGGGTCTTGCTTTTTTCGGTTTCCGTGGATCTTAAGCAGTGCTGCTACCTTCTTGCATCCTTGTCTGGGGCATCTTTATGGCAACAGCCTTCCTTCAGACAGGGTATGGAAGGAGTGTGCTCTCTAATTTTGATGTCCTCCTCTTGTCATCAGAGGACAGGTCTGCTGCTGACGGGTTCATTGTGCTTTTGTACACACAAATGTTTCCATTCATAATTCATCCAGACCCGTCTTAATACTGGTTACAAATCTCTACAGCAGTGTTTTTTTTCTATGTATGTACTTAAAAGAGGACAGCTACACACTGTAGCAAGTGCCTACTGGGTAGTCTCAGGACACCAAGATTACTGAAAGGATAAAATTCCGAATATAGGAATAGCTCACAAACAAACCCTGAGATTCAACAGAGATCTCCAGCTCCATCCTGGCTCTTGCACAACCCACATCTTGTTTTGGCTGGGTTTTGCTGCAGCTGCACAAGACCATGTACAACATTCAGAAAGCAATAGATTCTGGACTTATGTGTGACTTATTCCTGCCAACCACTTTTCTTTCTGAAAATGGAGCAGAAAGACAAAAATGGACCTGGAACAAAAGACTGCTAGCTGCCATAGTCCCTAATAAGTGGTACTCATCGGCTTTTTTATTCTTGCTGGCTACTGCTGAGATGATTAAGTTATGGAGAGCTAAGGTGATTTTTATCTTAGAAAAGCACGGCAGGTGATGACTAGCAAAGACTTAGAGGATTGTTCTTGTATTACCTGAGATGAGTCTGCCTGTCCAGCAATGAAGCATCATCTTGTTAGCCATATCATCTTCCTCTCCCCACCGTGAGGGCAGCACCAGGCAGAGCCCTGCCTGAAGCCACCGTTGTGAGAAGGGCTGGAGGCAGAATGCAGCCTGGCGCTCACGCTGCCGACATGGGCATCTTGCACCTCTCGGCTTTGCTCTGTCTTGTGCTGTTTCTGCAAGCTATGGCTTGGACCAATTCTCCCATCTGTTCGTGCAGGGCTGGTGAACCAGTACCTGCTCTTAGGCACGGAGAGCTACCTGCCCTTCTCTGCTTCACTATGGAGCCGTAACTGAAAGGAAGCTGGAGAAAATACCAGCCTGGCTTGTGACCATATGGCCATGTGAAAATTCACTTTCCTTCACCAAAAATTATCCGTTGTCATTCAAGAAAATTACCAAAAGACTTCATTCCTAAACGCACCATTCAGGAGATTCATGTCTTAGCTATTCACTGAATGTCTCTCTTTTGGTATCAAAGGCAGGGGTCTTCTAGACTCTTCTATGGCAAATTGCCTTTAGGGATCTCCTTTTATCCAAGTCCTTTTAACAAAATAATGAAATGTGTCATTAATACAGTTCAGGCTATGAGAAATCAAGGCCATTGGAGATGGAAACTGGGAAAGGCATGGAGATTGTTTCTGTAATACGCCAAGAAAAATTGGTCAGCGTGTTCAGCACCAGCACATCCTTGTGTGCTGTTAAGGTTGACCAGCACAGCTCAGAGGGGATGCAGCCCTGAGAGCTGTAGTTACAGCAGTAAATACAGTGAATCCCACCTTCCGCAGCCTCTTGGGAACAGGCAAAATTGCTCTCTGAAGGCAGGTAGCTATCTTTTATTCAGTGCATCTGAGATGACTTGTGATTGCTAAAAATGGAGCTAGCCTGGTAAGGGAATGGGGGAGGTCTTTGTACATAATTCACTGCATAGTTTTTATAGCTTCGTTTCGGTGGCAGAATTCGTACAGCAGAAGGAATCGGATACACGAGAGGAGTACAGGGTGTTACAGCACATAAGACAGCACGTCACAGTGCTAAAAATGTCAGAGAAAGTAGAGTGGCCAGGAGAGAAGCGGAGCTTGTTGAGAGGCAGAGATGGGGGTACTGCTGGCAGAGGAGAGGTGTGGGGTTAGGTTGGATTTAGGTCCTGCAGGGACAGATGCTCATAGAAAACCTTTCCAGCCAAAGTAAAGGCTCCTGTGGCATTCACATCGACTTTGACAGGGTAAGGGGCTGTGTGCCCACTCCCCTGACAACGTAGTCAGATGCATATTGCATTAATAATCCCTCATGTGCACCATAAATATTTTAAAGGTTGGGGCGGTGGACATGTTAAATTAACTGGTTCTGCCTTCCTCCTTATCTGATAGATATCTACTTGGCTTCTCTGTGTAAGATGTGATTTAAAAGACCTTAACATGCAGTATGGATGAGTGTGATTGTTATATAGTACATTGCTGCTCCCTGAAATTGGAGTTCTGATGGGTTTTTTTATGCTCAAATAAAATTACTGTCAAATTTATTATCGGTATTGGAGACTTCCCCCCTTCCCTTTCTTCTGGATGCAGGAAGCATGTGTTGCTGTCCCTGGTTTTTAAAAACAGAGCTGGAGAACTTAAGTATGTGTTAGATGTAGATGTATAGCAAATTTGTTAATTCAACTGTGCAAATCAAACCATTCAGTGTCATGGCTGTGTTTAGGCAACTTGCTTATTAATTGCAACTTTGTGTACCAAGAGGACAACAAAAAAGTCTGTTAGAAAATATTTACAAGAACAGAACAGTAATTTCTGAACCCTGGGCTCAAACACATCTCATGTAACATACTAGACACAGTGGAGCACCTCTTTAAGAGTGTATTGCTTCTAAAGGCTTGAGTTGATGGCAAATAGGCGGTTGTGTGGATAGTGTGAATAAATCCATGAAAAGCACAAGACAAAATGTTTATCTTCTGAAAATAGCTCTTCTCCGGATGTGCCGGGGGTGGCTGCGTTGAAGGTATTTGGCTTCACTACTATCTCACCTGGTTGAACCCACAGTAGTGGAGCAGTGCAGCTCTGTGACATTCAAGATGTGCAGGTGTAAGAGAGAGGCAGTAATGGAGATTTGGTCCAAGGGAAGGGACACACAAGGTCTTCTCGGAATACCCCTCTTCTTGACAGAGCTTTTCAACAACAGTCTGTTACACCCAGCCTGTGAAGGCAGCAGGAGATTAGTACCTCGCTCTACACTTCTTCTGCTCAGACGTAGCAGTGTGTGGCCATTACAAGTTGGTACAATCACCACCAGTTCCAAAGTCTTGTAAGACAGAATTAAAAAATACTGTATCCAGGGCAAAAGAAAGGAAATACACTGGTCTATGCTTTGAACTGATAACTCACAAATGGTGTAGAGGACTGATGTGCAAAGAGGAGGGACTGGAAAAAAAGTTGGAAGGAAAAAGTAAAGCAAAGCACAGGAATAAATTCTCTAGGGAGGGATTTTAAGAACAGGTTAGACAAGCAGCTGTCACAAATGATGTAAATAAAGCTGCTCTGGCCTTGGGACCTGGCTGTGGACTGGGTGACCTGTGGAGATGCCTTCTTACCGTATTGCCTGCGAGTTTTGCAAGGTTTTGACAAGCTGATTCTGCAGACGCTTGCGGCAGCATAATGGTATACCTGGCATACAGAGTCCCAGAAGCAATTTAAAAATAGATTTAGAAAAGAGGTCAGACAAACTCCGCATGGACAGGAAAAGAAATTAATGATACATTTTCCCCAAATGTGTCTGTGCTGTTACATGCTCTGCATGCTGATGTGCAGCCAGCGACGGGTGGGGGTGCGGGAGAGGCTGAGCAGAGCCACGTGTGGGGTATGAGAGGGATCGGCACAGGGGCTCTGCGTTTCCTTTTATACCATTTTATATGGCAGTCGGCATTGTCTAGGCATTCAAATCCTGATCAGTTTACAAGCGCACTTTGAAAAGCCAGTTCCCCATTCGAATATATCTGAGGAGAAGTCACCTTGCTGTGAAGGAGCCAACTGCTCGCTGCTTTGCACGTGGAGAGGAAGGGCACGGATCTTTGCCATGGGTAGGTCAGGATATGCCGCTACCTTGAAAGAGCAGAAAAGCAAGCGGCTGGCGAAGAGCCTTTAAGCCACTCTTAAATTACACTCCAGAGGACAGATTTCATACGCCCTGACCTACAGCGTGCAATGCGCGAGCACAGTCTTCACAGACTGCCGCACAGATTTCCTAAATAATCAGGATATGACTGTTGTGTTTGAAAAGGAGAACATCTAGGCAATCTCAGCCCCAGTTTGAGCACACGGTTCCTAAGATGGAGTGAACGCACAGTTTTATTCTGCATATAAACGTGTGGCAAAAGAAATACCTGTGGTTTGTTGGGGTTTTTTTAAATGCAGTCACCTTGTTCACGGAGTGGGGAGTGGCGCCCCGGTACGCGCTCTGCGTGGGGGCTGCATGCGGGCAGCGCTTACAGCCGCCCCGGGCTGGCGAGCTGGGCTGCGGGCTCAGTCGCCTCGCAGGCCGGTGTCTTGTCTCCCTCTCGCGGGTGTCCAGGCGACTGCAACGGGAGCAGATGTCCCCTGCTGTCCCACCGAGCGTCCGCGCTGCGCTGCCTTCAGCGCGGCGTGGAGGCATCCACTCTGGCCGGCTGCTGCGCCAGGGACAGCCCGGGAACGGCTGTTTTATCCGTGTGTCTGAAACGGGGTTTGCAGCCTGTGCTGGGCTTTGGGGTGGAACTGGTACCTGTGCAAACAAAATTAATGTTTGTGCAGGTTTCTGCTGACGATACTTCGCGTTAGAGGGCTCGGAGACCCTGGCGTCGGTATTCTCCAGAATGTCGTCCTGCGGCTGCCCCTGCGCTGCTTCCTTACCTACAGCTGAGAGCCCTGTTCTGCAGGTCGTCCAGCAAAATGTCCTTCATTTGTCCTTGACACCCCGGAGGTGTCACTGACCTCCCTGTACTCTCTCTGTGCCTTCAGGTCAATAACAGAGTCACATTCAACTTAAAACCAATTCCACAGCAAAACGCGTAATCTTTAACTTCATTAAAATCATTCTCATTCAGCTGTGGCAAAGCAGAGCCCATGAATCATGATTAGTGAAAGCAGAGGGCCAGAGAAGAGATAATTAATTCCTCTTTCCTGTTCAAAAGGCTGCGCTGCCCTTGCTCAGTGGAGGATTTGTGCCCTTTAGACAAAAGGTTGACAAGTGTCACCTGTTAATCTTCTCTGTGTGCGGCTGTTTGTCAGCACGAGATGGTCCTGCCGCAGCCCCGGTCCCCAGGGCACTGCTGCTTATGACACTTGCTATTTGCAAATCAGCTGCAAAATGCTCCCGCTTTATTCCTCCAGCTATTTTTAGCGCTTCTTTTTAGATTGCAATAAAAAAAAAGAAAGCCATCTCGTGTTGGAGATAACCAGATTGTAGCAGTTTCTCCCCTTAAGGGAGAGGCATGTTTGGGGATGGGAGAGGAAGGGCTTTCCAGGGATGCTCCAGTGCGTGTGGAACCCATCTGCTGGCTGTCACCCAAGGTGGAGCCGCCACCGTCACCTGCGGCGGATCCCTTCGGGAGCACATCTCCCTGCCAGCACACCCAGCGTGCGGTGGTTCAGCTGGAGAGCCGGTTGCTGAATCAAAGGCAGGTGAGAAACGGCTCGGTTTCTGCAGAGGTCAGGCAGAAAAAGTCTGCTGAGCGGGCAGCGTGCGGCAGAGTGGCAGGAGAGGGCTCTTGGGAGCACCAGGGCTGTGTTTAAAGACCTGAAAGAAGTCACGGTGGTCCCTGGAGCTCTTTTCCTCCCTGCTTCAGCTGCAGGAAAAGCCTATGAGTGAATGGGGAAGATCTGTCCCACTGATCTCAGAATCACACCGCGCGTGGCCTCCTCTCCTCGGCATCCCAGCTTGTCTCTGAGTACTTGACAGACAGAGCTCACTGAGCTGTATTTGAGCATCCTAAATTTAACTGATGCAGCTAAATGGTTCCTGCTGGTTTTAATTCACATTCATACTAAATTTCTGCAGTTTTATTTTCCCCTTCCCTCTCCTCTCAAGGGAGAAGCAATGGCTTTCTTGGAGGTAGCTTATGATTTTTCCAGACAAATTGTTTCCATTCCAGGGTTATTGGCAATACCCAGATATATGTCCAGGAATTGGTCAAAGCCAAGGAGCCTGATTTAGAGCTGCTGCTCCTAATGTCTAATAAAGCAGCACTGCAAAAGGTCAGCCTCTGTGCAGCATAGCAGCCAGTCCCACCAGCTAATGGCATAATCTATTAAAGACTTTATTCTCTACACCTTCCCTTCCCGATCAAATATAACAAGAACGGGGAACATTAACTGTCTAACCTAATATTGAGTTTCATATAGTGCTAGTAAACCTATTAACTGAGGCTGTTATCCAAACTGCCAGAGCCTTGACCTTGGTCTGTGTTTTTAAGTGGGCTTTTGCTGTTCCTCTCGAGATCAAGGTCGACACTACAAAGCGGCAGCAGCTTCATTAGAGCAGCATCTCCACTGCTCTCCTTGCGAGGGTCCGTGCTTGTGGCACAGCCCTGGTGTCCCTGCAAGCAACGTTCTGCCCTCTTGCTGTAATTTGCACTGAGGAGCGTTCATCGTTTTGAGGTCCCCCCGAGCCCTCTGACTTCCAAATCTGTGTGGCAATAACAGCAACGTTTGCTTTCCTGTAAACACTTCTAGTTTTCTTTGGTTCACCTTTAGCCCAACAGCTCTTGTTCTTATGCTTTTTAACATGATTCTTCATGCTCTCCCGCAGTTCTGCTCCATATCATTGATGTGGACTGCTCTGTTAGCAGTAGCTTTTATTTTCTCCTGAGCTGCCCCAGCTGCTGGGCAGAGCCTTTGGGAGCAGTGTTGCCCAAAGGAGGGGTGAGCTGGTGTGTGAGAGCATGGGTGGTTTCTCTCCATGCACATATCAAGCGAAGACAAATACTTGGCATCAGCCTTTGACATGATTCTCTCCCCAGCAGGTAAGAGGCAATGGTCTCCTGTGGCAGGTTTTGTGAATTATTTTGAGTATTCAGGGGCCAGAAGGGTGTCTCTTCTTTGCTATATTGCACTGAATGGAGTTTCTGTGGGTGGTGGTCTCCCAGTTTTGTGTCCCCACTGCAGTAACATGGCCGGGGCTTCACCCCAGAGAGGCCTGGTTCTGGGTGTGCTGCGGGCTCTCCCAGTGCTAGGCTTCGCTCAGTCCTGGGTTTCCTCTCCGCTGTTCTGGTCCTTGGCATCTTGTTAATGAACCCAAGCATCTGTTTTGAGCACAGCAGTGAACATTTCCCTGAACGGCTGTGAGTTGTCTTGCCAGCTTGTTATTTACGTGCTTGTTCAGGTCACATACTCCCCAGGGTAGGAGTGAGACCCGAGCTCAACCCATTTATCTTCCATGAGTTGAGAATAAAGAAAACATTTACTATGTCTTTCTGTGTCAGGTCTCCTTTTTCTTGAACTATTTTGGGTTCTCTAAGCACTAGTTTTCATTGGTTTTTTGACTCTCTATGGGCAGCTCAAAACGCCTGAGCCAGCAGGCTCGAGGAGTCTCGCTGGTCCTCGTGTGCACCAGGACTCACTTCTTCCCTCCTTGTATGGAGAAATCATGAGCCTGATAAAGCCCGTCTGGCTCCGGGCTCCCCCTTCCCTTGCTTTCCCCATCACATGTCCCTGTCCCTGCGGATTTAGCAGCCCTGGGCATGTCCCTGTGCACAGCCTGTCCTCGGCAGCCTTGCTGCACATCCAGCATCTCTGCCCTGGTCCTGGGCTCAGGATGCTGCTCCCCGGAGACATCTGCCCCATCGGGGCTGGCAGGTGGAGGTGAGTGGTGGGGTAGGAGTCACGTACCCACAGGGAGCAGAGTGCGGCCCCGCACTGCCTCTGTCCCCGGGGTGCGTGGTGGCACTGGGGATGTGCATGTGAGGAGAAGGAGATGCTGAAAACTGAGAAAAATCTTAAGCCTTCTCCGTAATTAATGCCAATTATAAATCCTGCTGTTTCTGTTGTACCTCAAAATATCACCTGGAGTGTTTGCGCAAACAGTGGATGCAGGGTGAAAAAAAACACGAAACCAGGGAAAATCCACCCCATGCAGAGCCCTTCCCGAGCCTGTCTTCCAGGACGCCAAGGCACCCTCCTCAGTCATCCCTTTTCACAAAGGTGACATTTGTAAAGAGCTCAAGGGCAGGTTTTTCCATGCTGAAAGCTCAGCAGCAGCTCCTTGTGTAGCAGCGATAACCAGGTTTCTCAGAGAGCCGGGTCAGCGCAGAGGGGAGGTGCAGTGCTCCGTGGAAAAGCCTGGCCATTTAATCCTGTGCCCCTGTCACAGTGAGCTGAGCCACCCCATGAACCTGTCATGAGGACATGTGCCGGTGACACGTCCTCTTCAGTCCCATGTGTGGCAAGACGCTGAGGAGTGTGTGCTGGCTTCCTTGTTCCTCCTATGAACAAATAAATAAATATCCCCATGGGGTTGAGACCAGGTCTGCAAATAGCTAGTGAGAACTGAAATCCCAACCTGAAATTACAGAATCACAGAGTCACAGAATGGTCAGGGTTGGAAGGGACCTCTGGAGATCATCTAGTCCAACCCCCCCGCCAGAGCAGGGTCACCTACAGCAGTTGCACAGGACAGCATCCAGGCGGGTTTTGAATGTCTCCAGAGTGGGAGACTCCACCACCTCTCTGGGCAGCCTGTGCCAGTGCTCCACTACCCTCAAAGTAAAGAAGTTCCTTCTCATGTTAAGATGGAACTTCCTATGTTCAAGCTTGTGCCCATTACCCCTCGTCCTATCACTGGGCGCCACTGAAAAAAGACTGCTCCCATCCCCCTGGCATCCTCCCTTTAAGTATTTGTAAGTTTAACACTCTTATGGCTGAATAGGGTTTAAAAAATTTTCTTTTTTAAAATGTCTTTTAAATGTAATTGGCTTGCAGGGGGGAATCAATGAATCGTTGTGGCTGACTCGGGCTGCGTGAGAGCCTGCGGTCCCCAGCCCGCCCCACAGGCAGGGTTCCCTCTCCAGCTTCGCTTCTGCCGAACGTGCAGCCTCCTCACAGCATCCTTTTAAGAAATGGATTTGGGGCAGCGGGGCGCTGTGTCATGGCATGGGTAATTGTCCCCCACCCAAAGACATTTGGCAAAGTGTGGGAGGTTCGTAATTGTGCCTGACTCCGACGTGCAGCAGCTTCCCCAGCGGCAGAGTGCAAAACCCAGTGCGGTAGCCTGGGTACCCTGGCACAAAGCTCCTGACCTGTGTTTGGGCAGCTGTGTTTCGGTTTGGCAGATGCCTGTAGGACAAAAGTCGGTGCCGAATGGTGACCTCAGGCTTCCTCCTTAACCATTTGCAGCAAGTCGGGCAGCAAGGTTTCCCACAACCTGTGATACAGCTGCGTAAATCAGGGTACAACTGGGTAAACCTTGATTTTGTACCAGCATACTGCAGGGTTTGAGCCTTTCGCATTGCTTCACCCATGTCCGGTGCAGTGATCAGCACCTGTAGCTGTGCCATAGACCAGCCTCAGGTGCCTGGTGAATAGATTTGGGGGCTGTGTCCTCCTGTTTTGCTGCAGCGACTGCGGCAGAGGCATTGCTGGTGTTTGAGGGTGTTGTCCCTTTAGCCTTGCACCGGTGTTCAGGTCCTCTTCGTGATCCCTTCAGGACTGGTTGTGAAAGCAGGTATGAAAGCCACACAGTGGACGTGATGGGTGCTTCTGGTGTTAAGTAGTAAGAAATGGGAACTTCTAGTCAAGAAGGGGATGAATCACTCTGTGCAAGGGTAAGAAATAAACAGGGAATTGAGTCCCAAGGGGATTGATGCCAGCACCCCTCGTCTCACTTTTAACTACTGCTCTAGATGCGGTATTTCCTCCCCAAAAATGAAGGTTGGGAAGCAACAGCTATCAAGAGAGATCCTATAAGCTATGCTAGGAAGCTGCTTAGATTATAATGCTACCTGGAAGAGGTGACAGGCTGGATGTGAGTCTGAGATGGCAGAGATTTTCCTTACAGACAATTAGTTATAGCTATGCAAGTATTAACCAACTGGTGACTGCAACCACTACTGTGTTGTTGGTTTTTTTTTTTTTTGTATGAGGAAAGGGATTTTAAAAGGATTCTGTGTAACTAAGCTGCCTGGAAATCAGGGGGTTTTGCAAGGGAAAAAGGCTTCGGTAGATGTCATTCATTTCAAAGATATATTAAGTCTGGTTCTTTAGTTACTGGATTGCTTTAAAATGAAAATTAACCACTTGCCAAAATCAATTTCTTTTGCAGCTTGAATTTCAGTGGAGTCCATCTGGCATCTGCTGGGCAGTTTAGTGACTTCCTGGGGAGCATGGGCCCTGCACAATTTGTTGGGCGTCAGACCTTGGCCACCACCTCCATGGGTAAGGAACACAAAGATGTTAGGTAGCTTTAATTTATTCTCGAACAGGCTGCTCTTACAAGCCACCTAATAACATGTCCAGCATCTGCTGCTCTACCACTCCCCCGCTCTGTTTCTCTGTTAAGTCAAGGAAGCTTGGCTGAAAGGTTTTGCTGGTTGCTGTGAACATGGTGTTAGTAGGAGAGCACCAGCTTTATGCTTTCCTCCGTCAGATCTGAAAGGCACAGATTAAGTAAAACACAGCTAAAATCCTGAAAATGCATCCTGTGCATCTTTGTGTTTTTCTTGCTTTCTAAGGCCCACCGGGCTCTGTAAAGGTTTTCTTATGGTCCACCGTAATTACATTTTCCAAAGCAGCCTGCAGCTCTAGGTACTGCAGTTTGGGAGAGATGAGAGGTTAGCTGCCAGTGAAGAGTAGGAGACTGAGTCACCAAAGCCATGTTAGAGGGCTGACATTAGAGATTGCTTTGGAAAATGTGGGCTTGAATCACTGCAGAGCTGCTCCAGAGTAAGGCAGGAGGAGATCAGGCACTCAGGGCCTGCAGTTTGTTACAGCTCATAGCAGGCATGACATGAGGACTGGTTTTTTTAACATTTTAGTAGCCCACAGATACATCATTTTGAAAGTCTTCTGTCTATTTTGACGTTTTGGTTTAGGGGATGTGGAAATTGGCTTGCAAGAGCGAAATGGGCAGCTAGAAGTGGATATCATTCAGGCGCGAGGACTGACACCAAAACCCGGCTCCAAAACACTGCCAGGTAGTATGCTTTGACCTCCTAAAATAATTCACTGACCCCCAGCCTCCTGCGATGCTTGTGAATAGGAAAAAATTTAATTCCGCTTGGCTTCTGCAGAAATAAGCAGTCTGTATGCGGTATTGAAAATAAGGCTGGTTGAGCAAATCTTTTCACTGCTGTAAATGCCTTCTTTAGAAATACCTGAGACATGGCACTCTGTCTTTTCTAAAGTGAGCATCAAGATTTTTTTCATATTTGACCATATTTATTTTTTCCAGCTGCTTACATCAAAGCTTACCTGCTAGAGAATGGCGTGTGCATTGCGAAAAAGAAGACAAAAGTGGCTCGCAAATCATTAGATCCTTTGTACAATCAGGTGTTACTGTTTGCTGAGAGCCCACAGGGCAAAGTATTACAGGTAAGATGAGCAAGTCTCAGGTCTGCCCATCTCTCTCTTCCACCTCTGCTGGAAGATATTAAGTTTGGCAAGGGATCTGGCTAGTTGGCATAGATGAGAAAAAGCCAATGTTTTCACATTGAACCAAACGCACTCGATCTGAACGTAACAAATGGAAAGGAAAACCTTTTTTTCATACTCAAACTGATTATTATTTGGCACCCTGCCAGGTAACGTGAGTGCCTACCAGGAAAAGGTTTGATATTTATGTTTTTAATTCTTTTTTCCCCGACCAGTTAGAAGATAGGTAGTACCTATAGATGCTAAACAATCTTGCAGCATAGGTTGTCTTCTGTGTTTACATGCATTCAGAGCACTCTGCTTTGGCCATTGCCCAGTCACACATCCTACCTGTTTCTACCTCTTTTCTTTTACTGCCATACGTTTTCTGTCATACTCATGTTTTCAATTCTGCACCTATGTTTCCAGAGCAAAAAGTGATTTGCATTGTTAATTCATACCTAAATCATTTCCATCCAATAAAGCCTGGCTAAAATCGACTGGTAATACTGCTGTAATTAATCTGCGAGTTTCTATTGCTTACCTCCACTGGCATATGAATTGCCAGCTGAGCTGCTGGATCCTTCTCATTACTGAACTCTTCCTCATTTACCGTGATTAGAAGCATTTTTCCCTGTTGCAATGAGACTGCACATTTTTGACAGAAATGGGGTGGAGCTGGCTTGGTCTGCCCTTGCCTTGCATGAGTTTCCTTACCTGCTGCCGTGCTGCCAGGAAGGGCACTTACTCCAAGAGAATAAAACAAGGAGCTTGGCTCTCTGCCAGCGGCCATGCCACCAAACCGACCTTCCGCAGTGGCTTGCTCCACCATCTCATGCTGACCTAGAGTGGTATTTTTGTCCTTTAATTGGCATTCATTGTCTCTCCTACCTCATTTTACAGAAGATTGTAAGGTCCTGGTTGTTTGAAGCCTAGGGAAAGAAGCTGTCAGGATTAGCCAGAGATCACTAGTCACCACCATAACCCATCGTACTCATCCTCTCCTCTTCAGAACACGGACTCGCTCTGGAGTCAGTCGTCACCTTTGTCTTGAGCCACATAGGGCCACTTGGTCACGTGCAGACCTCCAGCATGCCTAAGCCCGTGACCCTCACTACATCCGTTGTTCCACCCACTGGTCTCCATCATGTCGTAAGTGTGATTCAGCTTTCCCTGCTCGTCTGCCAGCTCTCTTTCATTAGACCTTCCTCTGCATCTGCCAGCCGTTCTCGGCAGTCTGTTCTGCTTCCCCTGCATGCCACTCCATGTGTGCCCCTTGCATCACCAGTCCCGCTTGCCAGCGCTCGGCTGCTGCCCTTTCTCCAGGTGAGTAGCCGTGCCTCGTCTCCATCTGCCCTGTGTCACGAGCTCCAAGTGCAGAAGTTAAGACATGCTCTTTTCCTCATACTGTTGGCCCTCGACCCGACTATTGTCCACCTTTTTTTATCAGTGTGTTTTTCCGGACCAGGAGCCCTTCCTGCTCCTGTCTCACAGGCCATCTTTTGTTGTGTCCAAGGCCCGTCACTGCGCCAGGACCAGGTTTTACCTGCAGGTGGTGGAGCTGCAGCTCCAGGGATACTTCCTGCATGCGTTGTCCCTGCCCAGCAGGTAGAACACAGAATGGTGTCTCATCCACATGGGCGTTCACCTCTTTTCCGGGGTGGGGGGGGAAGTTTGATAACATTAGGATTTGTAAAACTTTGCTTAAAAAAAAATAAATAATAAAATGATGAGCCAGAGCTTCACGTCACCTGTTGGTAGTGTAAACCTCTTCTCGGACTGTAGTAAAGCGCCGGGAAGTTGGATGAGTAGAAAGAAGGATTGCTCAGACTTGTGCTTCCCAAGGAAGTGTGCAAGTTGGAGGATTAACTGTGCTCCCCCCTCTTGTTCCTAAGGTTATAGTCTGGGGAAACTATGGACGCATGGAACGCAAGCACTTCATGGGAGTCGCCAGGGTCCTCCTGGAAGAACTGGATTTGTCAACTTTAGCAATCGGCTGGTACAAGCTCTTCCCGACCTCCTCGATGGTAGATCCCACTACAGGCCCACTCCTGCGTCAGTCCTCACAGCTTTCCCTGGAGAGCACAGTGGGACCCTGCTGTGACAGGTCTTAGTGAGTAAGGAAGGGGGAACTGCTTTTGTTTTTTAAACATGCTGTCAAGGTTTTGTTTGCTGGAACTCTGACCTCAAGCGCAATGCATGTTCAATCAGTTCTTGTGGAGCTGGAAGAGGAGGATAAACCAGTGACCTTAGACAGAAGACGAGGGGGAGGGCGCCGTGCCCTCTCCGTCCGAGGAGGAGGTGCCGTGGGGCATGAGTCCTAGTTGTCAAATTAGACATACACCTCTTGTTTCACTTCTCTCGCTGTCATTCTTGGACCCTTGTTTCCGATCAGTATTAACCCTGGAAAGTTGCAGCATTTGAAAGAATTTGGGGGGAGTAAGGAAGGAATTTTTCTTGACTGTGCCTCTTAGAAATTTCTTACATGGATTCTTTCACGAGAAAGTACCTGAAAAATTCAGAGGCCATTGTCTGACCCAAGAAGGGCAGGAGCAGAAAGTTTAAGAGGAAGAATTAGGTATTTTGATAAGGTCTTCCTTCTTGAAAGGAAGCAAATGAAAGAAAACTGCAACTCTTTCTTTAGAATCAGTTCCCTATCACTGAGTCATGTTAACTGTAACAGTATCGTTGCTGTGTTTTCAAACTGTGCCAAATTACCAGCAAGTGTCTTTACTGCATTCCTTGTCTAACACTGCTGATGAAACATACTTGGTGGGAGAATAAGTAGCGCCTACTTAGACCAGACAGTTTGAACAGAGTTTGAGTTTAGCGGGCTAATTAACTGCAATTTTGCTCAGAAAAAAACCAAACCACTAGAAGTGGGAGCTGAACATCAGACTTGCAGCTTGAGTTATGTTTTGTATTGTCAGATACAACGTTCTGCCGTTTACTGACTCCCTTACTTGTTGCTGTGCATCCTTCAGTCACAATGTCTTCTATCTCCTGCTTTTCTTCCATCTCCTTTGTACTGGTGCATATCTGCTGGAGATGCTGCCCTTCCTGTTGTGCTATGGACTGACCTGAAACAGGACTGTTTTATTCTGCCACGGGAGAGGAGATTGAGGTTTCTGGGGGTGCAGAAGAAAGAAGCCTCAGTTTGTCATCTGACGAGAGCGTGTATGTAACCTTCCTTGTGGAGAGAAAGGTGCTTTAGGCAGTCTCGGTAGTACACATAGTCAAGTGTCCTGCAAGAGGAGATGCAATCCCCAAAATATGGAGAGGTAGTGGGTGAGGAGTCTGAAGACGTAGTGGTCGCAGCATGTATATTGTGTTAATTAAAGCGCAACACTAACTGTAACCGAGTCGGGTAGGTTAAGCCGGTAAAGCGCGTTCTCTGAGCTGCTGAGCTACAGCGGCTGTTGTCAGCAGAGTCACGCGCTGGAGTAAGTGCGCTGAATCCTTCAGACAATTTAAAAACTTATTATCCAAAATAACAGAGAATCTCCAAAGATTTGCTGTTGATAGACCTCTTTTGGCTAAGTTTTGTCTTAGTTCCTAATGAGGATTTGATGACTGCTGTCTCAGAATGAACTTTTGGAGATGTTTTACAATGTGATTTAAAAGTGAAGGTCCCATGTCGTGTTTAGGAATGAGCAGATTTTTGAGCTGTCGTAGACATACCGAACATTTATTTCTGCATGTGGACCTCAGCTTTATTATAATTAAAGCATGAGTGTTGAGTGGATGGTGAAAGCAGTTGCTTTTGGTCCTAGCTTGTCTATGGCATTTTAAATTATTTTGAGGTAAATTACAGGATAGATGCAAAAATAATAGGCCTTACAATAATCTCTGTAAAAAATTATATAATATAAAGGAGAGGGAAGGAGGATAAGGGACATAGAACAAATAGTTTTTTGAGTCTTCAGTGGCAAAAGCCTCAACATTTCAGATAAATCTCTTAATTTCCTTGATCAAATACATCTCTCCCTCTCGCTAATTATTTTTTCTAATCGTATTAGACAATTTCTATATATTAGCTGAAGAAAGTTTGTTGCATGCTGGTCAAACTATGTCGTGGCTTTCTCTTTTATTTTTATTTTTTAAAGAAGCACATTTACTGTAATTCAAGTCAGCATCTTTTCCTCTTGGTATGTAGTGAGTACTAGGCAATCTTGTATAATATGTGTATGAACTAGAATAGATTAGGTAGATTTAGTGGTTTGTAGCACTGGATCTTTTAATAACTATGTCTTCAAAAGGACCGTGGGGAGCTCCAGGTACATCCCAGACCTGGCAGCTGAGTAACAGGGCTTCTGTCTTAGGTTATGCCAAAAACTTTATGTTGGTACTTAGTTTGGACATTATCTACCAGTAATAGCTAGTTAATCACGGTTTTCCTGTGTCCGATAAGGTGAATGCAATATTTTTGCAGTCTTTAATGGGGACTAGGAGACTATATAGGCCAAAAATATTCCCCCCGCCCTGAAAACTTTGTTTAATGACTGTCTGTTGAAAAGCTCAGTTCCTGTGTGCCTGGCAAATGCGATGTGTCTCTATATCCTGCCCCTCCAAAAGCTCTGCAAGCTCGATGATGATCAGTTTAGTTACAATAGCACTGCTTAACGCTGAGGACGATCTTCCGTATGTTTTTAATCATGCTAAAAGGTCACTGTCAGGGTAAAAAAAAAAAAAGTTACAGTTCTACTTGTGTTATTTTTGTTAACATCTCAGATTCTGAAATTTGGAGGCAGTTTTAACAGTCTGCTCCGTCCTGTTTTCTTCTGCATTTTTTACATGGTTGATTGTAGCCCAGTGGTTCTCGCTTTTGTTTCTACTCACTTCCAAGTCCTGTTTCTCCCCAGTAAGCGAACGTTGCAACCCCTGGCTGCCACGCACAGCAGAGTCGGGCGAACTGGCAAGTGCAGATGATCTTCCTTCGTAAAGCAGACTCGCAGGAGCCCTGCTGAGAGTGCCCACGGGGCACAGGGTGACGCCAGGAGAGTTGCACAGTACCCTACAGTCTAAATTCTTGCTTTACTTATGCCCGTGATTCCTGCACTAACCATGGTGTATTATAGTTTAAAAAGAAGACTTGTAGTTATCCATCAATTTAAAGACTCCTAGTATAGCATCCAAGGCAAGTCTCAGGCTTGAATAGCTTATTTTTATAAAGCCTAACCCTTCCCCCACCCCCCCCACCCCCAAATTTGACTTGCCAGTTTCTGTCTAAGGTGATATGATATGCCAGTTGAGTTTACCAGTGTGGTCGTGTAAAAAGCAGTGGTTTGCAAGTGTGATGAGCAGCTGAAAACTAAACCTGGGTTCCCTTTGCAAGTCCTGACTGAGTTTTTTCCTGTGTCTGAGTCTAGCTGTTAGTTATAGTCAGGGAAGGGGAGAGAGAGGAAGAGCAGAAGACTTCATAAAGAAAAAGGCTTCATAATATTTTTGGTCTGTGAGCAATGATGAGGGATGAGACTGAGGAGAGATAAATACCTGCCCAGCCCACGGCTGATTCCCTGTTCTTTGTGGATGAAATACTCCATTTTATTAGTAATGGAAGGGTTGCTTACCAAAAATAAAAAATAAAAAAGGAGAGCTGGTTCCTAAACGTTACCTGCATTAGTATTGCCACGGAAAGCAGAAATCCTGATGGTGAGAGCAGAACGATCTCTCCCCAGCGGGAATCCCCTGCGCACAGGGAGAGCAGAGCACTGAAACTGTGCCTGGCACGCGGCTTTGTCCACTTTGTGGTCTGAGCAAAAAGCGGCCGTGACCGTGGTTAGTCCTGGTTTGTTCAGGCAAAAAATGTGATATTTTCCCAGTCTCCTGGTGTTGCTTGCCCTTTGCCCCAACACAGCTGGGATGCCACAGAGCCAACACAAGGTCCTCACTCTGCAATTCAATCCATGGGTCCTCATCCTGCAGCGGCGGCCGCGTGGGCAGGCTGGAGCATCCCTTTTGCACTGTGCGTTTGTGTCCACAGGCAGGATGAGGGCCAGGTGACTTTACTGGTCAGCCAAGCACATCCCCACTTCTTGGCCATGGATTGTTTCAAAGGACATTGCAGAATTATTTGCTTTGAATGAAAATATATATTTATTGTTTCTAGCTACCGGATCCTTTATCAATGTACTGTTCTAAATTTGTAGGTCTTCTGGAGTATGAATATCACAAGTTCCTGTACAGGAGCTGTTTTTAAGATGTTGAGGCAGTTAACAGAATCTCAACCTAAGCATGTTTAGTAATGTTTAGACAGCAAGACAACTTTTTTATGAAATTCATTTTAAGTTAGTTTATTACATGCTGTTGGTAATATTTTAAAACAGGAAAAATATTTTTCTTTAAAGACAAAATGATGTATGTTTTTTAACAGATAACATAATTTAGTGTTTTCAAAAATGTTTAATGTTCTTGGTATGAAGTTTACTCATTCTTTTGATTCCTATGTTCCATGTTATATTTTATCAACTTTTTTCCAAAAGAAAAGAGGCATATGTAAATAAACACCAGAAAAGAGTCCTATAAGAAATTCTGTTCAAACGGGCCATAAAATTATTAGTAAATATTTGTTATTGTTCATTAACTCTCAGCTACTATTCAAGCCTTTGTTGAAAGAATTGATGTTGTATTTTCAAGATGAGAACTACTTAGCTAGTTTTGTCATAATCCTGTACTCTGTATAAAAATCTTTTTATAAAGAAAGTCGAATAGGCTAACAAGCAATAATATATTCCATTTGGTGTGCACAGATTGTGACTTGCAGGCTGTAGTACGTATTGTTGATAAAGTTTATAATTGTCTTCAATCTCAACGACATCACTTTTGAAAGAGATCCATATTAACTTTGATTGTAAAAAACGAAGACTGGGCTGTTGCCTTGTGAGATATATTCATCCTATAGACTTCTCTGTGAGTGTATGTGCCCATCGACATGAAATCTCTCTTAGATGAAGAACGAAACAGCTGTAGGTGACTTCATGCTACAGAGGTTAAAAGTAGTTTCAATATAAACTTCATGACTGTTTCAATCTCCCTGTTTTTCTTAGGCTATCCAGTATTTGTAACTCAATGAGAACGGTTCCCACTGCCACTGTAGCCCTGATAAAGCAAAAAAGCCTTTGCACTCTGGGGCCACATGAGTTCTGCCTGACAGCTGCCTATTTTCCTCCAGATACCAGGGGCAAGCTAAAGGGAGGGGTTTTTTCAGAGCAGCAGTTTGGGCTGCTCTGCTCTTCTTTAAAGGCTTTGTGGGTTGTTTTGTCCTTTTCATAGGTGGTACTAACCCATTTCATTAGAAAATTCCACCCAAGGCAGAGAGATTGCACCTTCGCAGAGGATCACGGGGGACTAAGGTGTAAAACGGGAACAGGCTGTTCTGTGCTGTTCTTTAGAAGTTAGCTACTGCTGGGCTCGTCTAAAGATTTTTCCAAAGTGGCAGTAGCAGGATATTGGATTTTAAGTCAGCTCTATCATTGATGCAGTGCATAAAATAAAACAGCTTCAAAACAGCATCCCAGTTCATTGCCTGTGGATTTCTCGCAGCATTTCCCATAGGAAAAATCTTCATGTTGTTCTTAAGATTGCCAGTCTGCTGGCCATGCATGCAGCAGGTCGCTGACCCAGGGATGCTGGGAGCCCCGGTGAACGATGAAATGATTCGCATTTTTTTTTTTTTTTGGTGAAATGCTTTGAGAAGAAAAAGAGATGTAAAAAGATGTGTAAATGCAAAGTGCCGTCAGTTGAGAAGTCCAGGGCATATTGAGACCTGGAGCAAGCATCTAAAATGAAATTGCAGCTCCCAAATTTGAGTCAAAAAGTTAGAAAAGAGGATGATCAGTGAAAGCCTTTTAATGTTTACCCCAGTGCAGACCTGCCAAGGTGTGTATGTTTGTGGATGTCCATATGTGTGCGTCTCTACGAATGTATACAGGCACGCAGCGCACAGTAATGCTTTGGAAAATGCCAGGTCCCCTTAGGGAGGCAAAATCCCTCTGAAGGGGCTGCCTGGTTGTACAACCTGTCTCTCGGTCCCTTGTATGAGCCCGTTGCCCACCGAAGACACAGCAGCCAAGTCTGTGGGACGCTGGTGAAACCTGGCACGGCGGAGAGGCAGGGCTGCACCCCTGCTGTGCCCTGCGCGTGTCTGAGGGGCTGCCCGCCTTTCCAGCGTGCGTCTGTGAGCGTGGTAATGCCCCGGGGAGCGTGCAAGTGATTAGGTATTCTCAAAATGTGGCTAACGAGTCTTAAACTCACACTGCCAGACTGCTCTCTGCTCAGTGACCAAAGTCCCACTGACCAAGCAGCCGCGCGTCCATCCCGAGCCCCAGCCGCTCACCCGCGACAGCAGCATCACGCTCGTTCCTGGGGAACCGCAAGCTCTTCTCATGGTGTAGACACCCTTCTGCTCTCCCTTCCCTGCGGTGGCTGCTCTCATCCTGGCGCAGGAGAGGAACCGGGGAGAGTTTCCTGTAGCATTTGGTTCTTTGCACTTTAGCGGCTGAAACTGAGAAGGAGCCAGCACCAGCCCTTTACAGAGCACCAGCAAACAGAGGCTACGATTTAACGATTTCCCCTTTGTGACTTTCCAGTAGCTAAAACAGCAACCAAAGCTATATCGTTAAACCCCGCTCTGCCGGGTCAGCAGGCAGCCTTTGCATTTACACTGCGCGCTGGGCATCTCGCATGGGCTTGAGACCCCCTTGTGCGGGATGGAGAGGGCTTTGTCTTGCCGAGAGGCCGTGTGGGCACACGCAGCGCCTGGGCAGCAGCGAGCTCCGCTCACTGAGCAGTGATGGGGGCAGGAGCAACCCGAGGGAAGAATTGAGGCGCTCCCGCTGAAACTGTGCCCACAAGCTTTCCAGGAGCTAGGTTTTTGTAGTTGCTTGGGCACCACAGACTGGGATAGCTGCCCACCGGGGCTCCAATTCCCACTAAACAGCAGCCTGGAACTTTAAATCCTGCAGCAGTTTTTTCCTTGGAGCTGTTGCTCCTTACCCAGTGCTGCTCACTGGTCTCTGCTTTGATAATTCCATCTCCTTGACCTGGAGCTGGTTTTGGCTTTGCTTGGAGCAAGGAAGAGCGAGGTTTGGAGAGTGAATCCAAGGCACGTCCCCCCCCCAGCCTCACCGCGCTGAGCTTGCCTTCCTCCTGCGAGCTGCAGGCTGCTCCCTGTGCCAGGTGGAAGGGGCATCCTGGGGATGCAGTGCCTCACCCGAGACCCCCTCAGCAGCACTGCCATGGCCTGCCACCCACCCGGGATGCCGGTGTCCTGCCTGCGTTTTGTGGTCGTCCCGCATCCAGACCCCAGGGGGTCCTTCCTTTCCCATCCTTGCTAGGAGGTAGGGGTCTTCTGCAGGGGCTCCGCAGCCCACGCAGGCGTGATGTGCCATACGGGCGGCCGGGAGAAGGCAGGGACGAGGAGGGAGCTGCCTCTGTGCTGGCCAGGGAGAAGGGGAGCTCCCAGCAAGCTTTCCTCCAGCTTCCCTTTGCTTTCCCCTGCGCCCGCTGCTCCCTACATGGGTTCTCCCTTCCCTCTTGATACGAGGCCTTATTCCAACCCGAGGGGACTGAGGCTGCCCGCAGCATCTCTTTGCACTGAAGGCTCCATCCCGCGCTGCCCGCGGGGCGCCCCGGGGCTGTGCTGCAGAGCTGGCCTCTGCGGGGACGGTGCAGCCACCCCCAGCCCATCCGCGCTCTCTCCTCCCCGGTGCCAGCGCTCTGCCTTCTACCCCCGCTGCCCGGGGGCCTGGCCACGGTAGGGAAATCTGCTTTCACGGGGTTAAACCTTTTTACTTCATTAATTGCTCCACGAAAACTGATAGCTTTGCAGGGGCAGTACGTGGTTGCTACCTCTCCTCTTGCCTTTCTGTAGGAGTGGGGGCAGCTGATCTGCTCTTTTTTGGCCTCTGTAACCCTCTCTCAAACTTTTTGGAGGTTTTTAACATCCTCCAGTGAGATGTAATCTCCGTGGAGCCGGAGGGAACACAGGCAATAGAGCCGGGCAGCCTGCTTGCCGCCGTGGCGAGTCGCTTGTGAGGTGCGTGGGCTGCCTTGGGTGGAAGGTGGGACACCGTCCCGGCAGCGCTGGTGTGCCGCCGGCTGCTCGTCGTAGTTGGGAGAGGATTCTGCTGTACTTTTTTCCTGTCTGTAGGTTTTATTCAGACAATATGTAATGATTGAGTGATTTACAATTCAGTGTTAAGCTAATGAAAACGTTGATAATGGTGATAATAAAACCTTTCTTTTTTTTTTTTTTTCCTACGGTGTGTTGGAGGGTTTTTTTTGTGGAGCGTCTCTGTTGCCACCACCAATATCTTCAACTGAAGATTTCAGCTGGCCCATCCCTTCTCCTTGTGCCTCCTTGAGCAAGAGCAGCTCAGCCTGGTGTGTCCCAGGCTCCTTCCTGGTGCTTTCCAGGGAAGGGCCCTCCCTCACTGAATAAACCCCGGCTTCAAACTTGCATTTCCCTGCGCCGTTTCCAGATGTAATTTGGATGGGGGCATCTCCAGGCACAGAGCTAAGCTTGCTTCCAGCTTGTACTCTGCTCACTACCCCAGTTAAAAGCCTTCTGCTCCTGCTGCGCTCTTCCCAACAGCCTTCATGGTCAACACTGCCCATTAGAGATTGGTTTTGAAACCCTTGAGGTGAAAATGCGGCTGGCAGAAAAAACTACCCCTGCCCCAGGCTGTTGGGAGTAGCCGGAGTCAGCGTGGGTGCAGGGGGAGCCTGGGCACCCTCGGGGAAGGAGACCTGTGGGTGTTACTGCGTGTGCAGGTACTGCCTGGTCCTGGATGGCCCCGAACTGGGAGCATTTGGGGGCTCTGGTGTGCCTCCTGCTGTGGGGGTCTGCGGGAGGAGGCGGAGAGAACAGGCAACATTCCCCAGGGAGCCATCACAAGCCCTTTTCCCGTGGGAATTGCGAGGGATCACAGTGTCCCAATTCACTGAGAGTTTCTTGAAAGTTTTTCTTGTGCCTCCAAATCCCTCTGCAGGTCACTGGGGCAGGACAGAGGGGCAGGGCAGCTCCTCACCCACCCCCCACTACAGCCCCGGGGGGAGCAGTGGTGCAGGAGGAGGAGTTCTCCAGCGGTGCGAGTGTCAGGGAGGTGGGGGCAGCCCAGCCCAGTGTGGCACTGGGGACGAGCGGCATCTCCCACCCTCAGACCATCACCAGCTTCCGAAAGCAGGAGGGGGCTCGGGCAGTCACTAAGCACCTAAGCTCCCCAGCAGCGCTGCCTGGCAGCTCGGGCTGCACAAAATCAGCAATAAACCCGAGCAGGTGCGCTGCTTTCTGCGCCATCAGCTCATTACCAGCTCCATCCTCTGCCCAAGACAGGCTCCACGGTGCAGACATCGCACCATCAGCCCCGGTGCCCCTGCCGGGCTTTGCCTTTGCGTGGATGTGTAGCCGTCCCTGCGGCGCGAGCGTGGAACCACCGAGCGCTGGCAGCACCGCGCTGAATGCGGAGGGAGAGCGCAACGCTGGCTCAGCCTCTGGACTGTGGTTGCTCTCCCACTTCCAGCTCCAGAAGAGGTGGGTTTCACCAGGACGATGCCACGCGGGCTCTGACTTGTGCAGGAAATCCGTGAGAGTGGAAGGAGGGTGCAAGGTGCCGGCTCCATCCTGGCTACTCGGAGGGTGTCCCGGGTTCAGCACGGAAAGGGCGAGAGATCTCTGTCGGCGGCACAGACACCACAGCTCTCCCCGGCCTGGGGCTGACGGCCTCGGTGAGGGTGGGGGGAGATGGGACACAGCAACAAAGGAGCTGAGCTGGTGGGATCAGCATGAAACGATGCTGCTGGGAAGCCGATGAAAGCCTCATTTTTTTTAAGCCAGTTTTATGTGCTCACAGCTTGTTCCCCCCCCTCCCTCTTCCCCCTTCTACTTAAACTAAAGCTGACACAGCTGGTCCAGATTTGGGGCCACTGGTGCAAAGCGATGCAGCTGCGGAACACCTGGGGGGAACCGCGGGTGGGACAAGGGGATGGACTGAGGCCGGGAAGGGCTGAGCATCTTCCCTGAGGGTCCTGCTGCCCGGGGGGAGGGAGGATGGATCTAGAGGTAGAGAACCTGGCAGGGCGCAGGCAGCCCCCCCAAATAAAGGCACTGGGCGAGGAACTCCCCTCACCTGCCCGGGCAGTGCAGCAGCCCCACTGCAGACCTGCGCCGCTGGCACTGCTCCGCTCCTCTGCCGGCCAACCCCGGCAGCTGGAGCTCCTGCCCATCCCTGTCCTTGCCCACTTGGGCATCGCCTGTCTCGAAGCCTAAATCCCTGCGGTTTCGGAGTCTGGAACAAGAAAGTCCCAGTCGTAACAAGCCTTCATGGATCTGGGGTGACATCAAAGCCCAAAGCTGCCTCCAGCGAAGCTCAAGCACCAGGAAAGGTTGGAAACATGAAGATCACTGGCCAGAGAGGGTGGAGGAGCCCAGGGCATCCCTGTGGGGGCAGGGGGGGGCGGGCAAAGACACCATCCCATAATGGGCAATGAGAGCCAGCTGCTCTGGGACAGCCACTCTGACCCCCTCCTCCCCCCAGTGCCCAAACATCCCAGCAGACATCCCCAGGGACGATATCCCTGGATATAAACACTGCCCGCAGCCCTGTGGCAGGGGAGCCAGCCTGGGCACACGGCAGCAGCCGGGCAGGGTGGGGGTTTTGGGGCTTGGACACATCTCTCTGCTCACCCTCATGACAAATAACCAACCACCACCAGCTGGATTCACCTTTTATTAAACTGCCCAGAACAAAAAGAGGAGAGAGCAAAGCTTGTCCTGAGGCCTTCCCAATGCTGGCGCTCTGCATGCCTTCCCCACTGGGAAAAGGGGATTTTCCTCCGGGAAAAGCCCCTCAGAGGGTATTTTAGGTAAAACTAAGAGTGGAAATGTCCCTTTACTGG
>NW_009646340.1:1446840-1452374 GCF_000708025.1 Charadrius vociferus | reverse complement strand
CTGCCAGGCCGCTGCTGCAGCTGTCAGAGCCCAGCCCTGTTTCCTGCAGATGAAGCAGGATGGATGTGGGCCACGTCGGGGGGCACCAGCTGGAAACAGCCTCCCAGCTGGGGCTGTGCGGGTACCACATCCCGCACCCCGAGATGGGCTCACCCCATCTCTCATAACCCCAACAGCGCAAACCCACGGGCTCGGGGGGAGCGGAGGAGGCGAGGAGCAGGCGCGCTTGCGGGGCTGCCAGCTGGGGGAAAGGCGGTGAAGGAAAGGGTGATTTTAGCTAATGACCTCATCAGGGCCAAACCCTTTCCAGGTGGCTCTGTACGGTTCAGCGAGGGTCCCCCGGGGCTGTGCCCTCAGCAGAGCCTGGGCTGGTCCCAGAGGAGGGCTATGGCTGGGCTGGAGGGGTTCAGCTTCCCCTGAGAATGGGACGCTGCATCCCACCAGGGAGCTCAGCCCGGGGGACCTGCTGGCAGCGGGGTGAGCGGCGCTGGTGGGTAAGTGGGCGAGTGTGTGGACCTCCAGCTTCCAAAAGTACTGAGCCAGCCACCAGCCTGAGCTCCCACGCAGAGGGCTGGTCGTGGGAGATGCAGTGCCACGAAGCTGTCCCCACGTGCCGGGCGGCAGGACCGCAGCCTGTCCCCTCCTGCCCACCGGCTGCAAACCTGCTGCGTGGCACCCACTTACCTGCGCCCAGTGCCGGGGGAGGACTTAATGATACCCCAACCCTGCCCGGGCTTTGCGTTTGGTGTGCTCTCAGCAAGTGCAATCCAGCCCGTGTCACCAGAGGCGTGTGCTGGCAGCGGCCACGGCCACGGCCGAGGTTGGGCAGGGTGGGAGGGCAGCAACACCTCCGTTCGGGGAACAGGGCGTTGGGAAAGCAAACCTACAGCTCGATGGCCTTCACCTGGGGGGCAGGGGGGGCTTCTTGCCAGACCCGAATGCTTGAACCTACTTGGGAGGAAAAAGCAAAGAAAACTACCCACGTAATTCAGTACCTGCGAAAAGGAATGGTTATTTCTCAACGGGGTTTAAAGGCTCCTGCTGGACCCTGCGTGGGGCTGTCTGCCAGCTGGAAGGGGAGAGGAGCGGAAGAAATGAGAGCGGTAAGAAGGACCTGACATCTCTGTTCATAATTTATCATCGTAGTAAGACTGGAGCACTGAGTACAGCTCGGCACGTGCTCCTAGATGGATTTCCTCCGCGGCCGGGGGCGTTGCCGGCAGCGAGGGCTGTTGGATGACAAAGTGCTCCCCGGGGAAGAGCCGGTCTGTCCCCGCGTGCTCAGGGAGACCTCGTCGATTTTGTAGGAAATGGAGTTGTAATACACGGGGTTGGTGTGGCAGCTCAGGGTCTCGGGGTGGGAGGGCACCGGGCTGCCGCACAGCTGAGGTCTGTAGCACAGGCACGTGCAGAAGGAGGGGACCGCGGCCGCCGAGTTGGCTGACTGGCGCCGCTGCCTCTCCGCATCCTCCTGCATGAGCGGGATGAGGTTCATCTGGCTCGTCCTGTCCTCCGCGGGGAGAAAAATGGCATTGCTGCTCTGGCTGTCCTCTTTCGGCTTGAGGTGGATGTTGTTCTGGGCTCTCCTCAGCGAGGCTCGCTCTTCGGCGTCCCGCCGCTCGTCCTCCGAGTTCATCGTCAGGAACCGCAGCACCACCAGGTTGAGGAAGGCGCCGATGACGGTCAGGCCCACCAGGATGTACATGAAGCTAAAAGCCACGTACGGGGGCTTCTTTTGCAAAGCCTCGTTCTTCTGCAGAGCCACAAAGTCTCCAAAGCCAATGGTGGTCAAGGTGATGAAGCAGTAGTAATAGGCATGAAAGAAGGTCCAGCCCTCGAAGTAAGAGAAGGCTGCTGCGCCGATGCACAGGGTGCCCATGCAGGACAGAAAGCCGACGAGGACCATGTTCTCCATGGAGACGTTGGTTGTCCTCATGCCCAGACACTTCTTGATCTTCTTGAGCAGTAGCCGCACGACAGTGTTCATGCGTTCCCCCAGGCTCTGGAACATGACCAGCGTCAGGGGGATGCCCAGAATGGCGTAGAACATACAGAAAACTTTGCCGGCGTCCGTGCCCGGGGCGGCGTGTCCATAGCCTGTGGAGGAAAGAGAAAAGGCAGGCGTCAGGCCCTCACTGGGGTTTCCAGCAAGGCTGCCCTGGGACCAAGAGGAGCAGTAGGAGAAGGGGGAAGTAAAAATTAATCGGTAACAGATCTGCAGGTAATCCTAACGGGGTTATGGGATGCCACATCTTTTGGGATGGTGGCACATGGTAGTATCATGTGGGCAGAACCCCCTTTGGCCTCTAAAGAGAGACGGTCCCTCCTGATAACCCCTGAGCTTGCATGAGGAGGCCAAGAGCGGCCTTAGAGCTGGGTAGGGGTCTGCAAGCATTCTGCAGCTCACGAGCAATTTAGGGGCAGTGGTGCTGTGCCAGCGCTGGGTCTGCAGGGTAACCTGAACCCCCACAGCGAAGGAGGATGGAGGCTCCGCAGACCACTGACACCAGGAGCACCCGGTCATCCTGCGGGAAGGTACGCAGCCAGCCGGTCCCGTCCACAACCGCCCTGGCACAGCCATCGTCCCCTCGGCACCCGCGCCCTCCCCTCCTGTCCCCTGAGCCCTCCAGTGTCACGTGTGCCTTTGACCCTCCGCTCCGCCATCACTCGCCTGTTGGAGAGGAGCTATAGGGCCCCTGTGCTATGGGGTCAGTCCCCACCGGGGCAGCTCAGCCTGGGAGGACTTCTGCAGAGCAGCTTGGGGTTTACTCCAGCGCCACCGAGACTCAGGCCAAAAGCAGTGCTGGATCGCCGGGGAGGAGGGGTTGTGCTGTTTTAAATGCAGGGAAGTATTGCCGCCACCGCAGCCCTGTCAGCCCTTGTCCCAGGGACAAGGAGCTCAAGGAGGACAAGGTTCTCCTTCAACGCCTTCTGAGATTTAATTTCCCCACCTTGCTCCAAGTTTCAGAGCTGTGACTCAAGGACACACACAATTATACCCTCAGTCGTAATGAGGTATTCACCGCAATCTTCCGGACTTCAGTGATTCTGCGCCCACCTCACTTCATTATACAAACTCGACAGGAACCGGTGGCCTCTGACCGAAGCCGATGAGTAACTAACTCAGTGCAGGGGAGTAACGGCATCCGAAGGCATCCAAGCCTTTCTTTTGAGTTTCTGTGAGAAGAAAACTCCCTCTCTGGGGCTGAAAACTCCCTCTCTGAAGGCGCCTGTAGAACAGCGCCGGCTCCTTCCCGCACTGCCGCGTGGCCTGATGCAAACAGCCATCTATATTTTTACTTTTGCCAGGTATCCACGTGACTTTTTGCATGGGGGGAAATGCCCTCTTTTTATTTCTCAGCCTCGTTCAAAGCTGTAATTTGGCTTCACCTCTGTCTCTGCTGCCAGTGGATTTCCAGGACTCTTAGGGAAGCTGCTAGCACGCAGTGATGGGTCGGCCAGAGGATGATAACCACGCTGTCCCAGGCTCTGAGCGCACCTCCCGCTCCAGGAAACTCCTGCGATGGGACAGGGCTCAGGGGCTGAGGACAGCGTTATCCTCTACTGCATTGTGCTCCGAACTGGAAGCAGGCAGGAAGGGACCAGTTTCTAATTGCTCTGTCTGTTCATAAACCCACGCAATCAAAAATGATAAACTTAATGCCTGCATGCCACATTTCACAGAATACGGAGCAGACATGAGACGAGCAGCAAAAAAAAAAAAAAACCAACCCCAGTCGGATCCAAGCTTAATAACCGTGTGCAATTAGTGGGTCCTAGGCTACAAGATAATACAATGACAGCAATGGGGAGGCAAATATAATGATCCAGAAGAGCAGTAAGTGGAAAAACAGTTGTTGTACCCTGAGAGACTCCTGAAAGAGCATTTGACTGATGCATTCAAAATGACAAAGAGAATTAGAAAGAGTAAACACAGCTACATTAACGTTAAAACTGAGATTTGGAGCACAGCCCCATATAAAGAGATCTGACGTGCCAGCATTTTAGAAATATGGCATCTGGGCTGAAATGATTTATTGCATGGTGTGTGTGATAAGCGTAGCAATTGTTTGTCACAGTCAACAGAAAAATAATGTAAATGAAGCTACAACCTGTCACGAGATGATGGAGATTTTCATGGAAGCCATTCATCCTGCCCTCCTGCTGGGCCCTGACATTAACCGTGCCCTGAACCCATCGCTGCTTGCTGGCCACGTGCATCTCCAGCTGCACCAGCCCCACATCGCACCGCGTGGGGGCACACGGAGCCCCCCGGGGCAGGCCCTGCGGGGTACCTGCCCCTCTGCCACCTCTCGTCCCCGGGTGATGCAGCACAGTTCATCCCACCAGCCCTTGTCCTGAGGGATGATGCTTTCAGCCACCAGACGTATTTCGCCCATCCCGAGCCCCTCGGTAAGGCTGAGCCCCGTCCTGCAGCAGAGGAGGTGGCTGCTGGCTGCGCAAGGGCAGGATTTGGCCTCAGGGTTCCTGCCTCCAAAACACATCTGCTGGTCGAAATCCCAGCACGGGCAATGACATGAGCACGAGATCCCATGCCTGTCTGCCCCCACGGGATGCTCAGGGTGCATGGATTAATAAAAGTGGATTAATTAAACAATGCTCAACTCCCAAGTGGTTAATCTCACCGAGTATTAAGGCAATCCTCATTTAATTTAGTTTCATTCTCTTGCAAAATGGAAGAGGGCAAACCAAGGCATTGGGCTCTAGTACAGGTAAGTGTGTCTACCTGGGGGGTTAGCGTGATTCCATCACTCCCCTCCAAGCTCACTAACACCCGTCTCTCTGCAGGTTCCCGTGCAGGCAGGTTCAGTGGCTGGTGGCTGGCTTGGCTCCCTCGAGCGGGTCTCACACAGCCAAACATCCAGTTTTGAGCTGGCAAAGAAGGCAGCAGTTCTTGCCCAGCTCTTCAGCCTGGCTTGTTGGCTACACCACTGCACAGAGGATGGACACGGCTCCCACCTCTGCCCTCCTACACCCCCACCAACTTCTGCAGCTGCCTGCCCCAACCGTGCCTGCAGCAGCTCCGTGGTGCTGCCACCTCCCTGGGACAACGTGCCCATCACGTCTTGTGTCCCCAGCCATAGCAATACCCCTGGCATCCCCCAGAACCTCGCCTCTGCCACCGCTGGGCACTGGGGTCCCACAGGGTCAGTTTGGGGGGTGGCGTGAAGAGATGCCCCAGCCTTGCAAGGGTGAGACCTGTCTCTCCTATGCAGGAACTGTCACCGCCAGGCTGTCCTGGGGCACCCAGAGGTGGTGAAGGTGTGGGAGGTTGCGGAGGTGCAGAGGTGTGGGGATGGAGGGATGTGGAACGGAGGGGTGTGGGATGGAGGGGTGTGGGATGGAGGGACGCAGGGATGGAGGGGTGTGGGATGTGGGGATGGAGGGATGCAAGGATGGAGGGGCGCAGGAGGCGCTCCGGGATGCCAACGCTCACCGATGGTGGTGATGACCGTGATGGCGAAGTAGAAGGAGCCGGCGAACTTCCACTGCCGCCCGGCGCGGTGCGGCTC
>NW_009646340.1:1435244-1445153 GCF_000708025.1 Charadrius vociferus | reverse complement strand
GGCCACAAGGTCCTGTGGGCACCGTCTCCCCAGGCACCAGATGCTCCAGGTCCCGGCTCCTGCAGGCTCCAGTACCAGTTCCCGTTCACACCAAGACTGGCTCCCGCATGCCCCGAGCCCTCCGTGCCCGGCAGCACCGGACCGGAGCTGGCAGCCCCAGCCTGCAGGCAAGCCCTAGCGAGGCCACGCTTCATCCCACGCCGGTGACATTAATAACGGTCCCTTTCCCCAAAGTTGCACCCGGCTGCGTGCTCCCAGGCTGGAGGGGTTGCGTGTGCCAGCGCCCCCGCTGCCTGCCCTGCCTGGGGGCGGGGACCTTTGGGTTGTGCGGACCACCACGGGTCCCGCAGCCCTGCGGTGCCATCCCAGTGCGGGCAGCCCTGACCTGCGCTGCTCCGTACGGCTCCAGGCAGGGAGGTGCTGCCTCACACCCACCGTGGTGAGGAACACACCGCGGTGCCCGTTATCTGTGTCCTCTCTGCTTTTTCCAGCCGGCCTGGCCTGCTGTGTCCACTGCTGTTTTAAGAGAGGAGAAAGGAAGAAAATAACCGGGTTGAGTGTTTCTGCTGATTTCTCTGACGTGTTTGTGAGATGCTGCGGGTGCGGGGGGACGCAGGGCCCACCAGCCCTGTGCTGGCGTGGGGGGCAGCGAGCAGAGCCTCCTCACACCGGTGCGCTGCGGAGAGCCCAGGTGGGCTCAAAGGTGCAGGGGAGTTAGCTGTGGTAGGAGACAGAGCCCACAAAGCGAAGACCCTGTTTCTCATTACTGGTTTCCTGAGCTTTTATGTAACCCTTATCTCCCACTTTTAAAAATAGAAAGATACTTCTCCGAGTTGCATGTTGCAGGAGATAGCATCTCCTTCGAGAAATAAACTCTCCTTCTTTTGACTGGGAATAAAACAAACAAGGGAAACAAACCAACGAGCAGGCTTACATCCCTCTTCACTCCATCTCGCTTCTCTCTCTGGAGAGGACAAGATGCTTTGGGCTTTAATTGCAGCAAAGGAGGTTTGAATTGGACATAAGGAAAACTTTTTAACCGTGAAGACAGTGAAACACTGGAACAGATTGCTTGGGGAGATTGTGGCAGCCCCATCACTGGAAGAGTTTAAAAATAAGATAAGCAGATGTCTTGATGTCTGCTGAAAGTGCTCTGGGTAGAGCCCATGCCCTCCTGGAGCAGGGGGTCACTTGCTGCCCTCCCGGAGGCCCTTCCAGCCGTGTCCTCTTCATTTCCATGGCCAGCACAAGGGACATGGTGCCCTTTCCCACTGGAATCGTGAACTCTTTCACCCTGGACACTTGCCACTTCCCTCCTCCTTGCTGAGCCGCCGTGCCAGCACCATTAATGAAAGTTGTTATTGAAGAAAAAATACAGGCTCCGGCATCCATCACCAGCAGCACAAGCTGTCGGTGGATTGCTGTTTGACATCGTAGCACTTGCAGTCTCCTAAATCAGGTGGCAAAGCCTCAGCTGGAGGAATGTGTCTGGTTTATGTTCTCCGTAGTGTCGTTTGCAGCCCGGCTAATGGGGCCTGGGATGCTGTCAAACCTCCAGACCCCGGGCAACGTGGGGGCCGCCTGATAGAGAAGAGACGCTTCACCTGCTGCCGTCCAGCTGCCAGTGATTTTTTCCGCTGTCAGAAATGGCATCCCACCTTGAAGACAGGACACAGTGCTGCTGATTGAGCTCCTGTTGTTTCCATTACAGAGGAAGGATATCATATGGTGATCGCATCACTGGGTGCCTGTCACACATCTTTTAGGAGGGGTTCTGGGGCCTCCAGGCCCTGCAGGTCAAATTCTGGGGTCCCCAGGTAATATTTGGAGGATTAAGCTGATGCTGTAGCTTGTTATCCAAAGCCAGCTGCTCTGTGCAGACGTTGGCCCAACATGCCAGTGTAGGTTCAAGCACGCAAACCCCTAGGAGATGCTCTCCAGCCATGGGTGAAGGCAGGCATGAGCTACTTGCGCAGTTTCCTTTAGCAGCGGCATCGATCTTAGATGGTCGTGAACAACCTGAATCCTCCACCGTTTTGTTTCCAAACACGTGTCTGCGATGACAGCCAGCAGTGCTTGGGCAGAGATGGTAGAGCACAGCCTTCTCAAAGCACTGCCTACATAGGGAGGGGGTCTGTGGATGGGATCTCACCCTCCCTGTGGCCGGGGCTGTTTGGGGCAGGGGGGACATCTCTGCCCCTGCAGTAGGAACTCTTCCTCAGCGGGGTTTCTGCTAGCCCTGTCCTCTTTGGGCCTTCTGCTGGGTTGACCTTGGCTGGCTCCAAGGTCTTCTCCTGCCCACAGCCGCAATCCTCACCTGGCAGTGTCTCATGGAATGGGTCTTCCCCTGGCACGGCCCTTCCCTGCTACGCTGGGAGTTACAGAGGTTCAGGCAAACCCTTTTTCTGGAAAAGGGGATGCCATCAATGGAGCAGCGTTGGAAGAAGGTCTCATTCAGCAACGGGCACAATGAAACAGCTGCCTGTTTCCACGGGGGCTTGGGACATCACTGATTTCTCCTTTTGGGGTTTGCTTTGACCTCATGCAGGTCACAGGCCCCTGTGGAATAAACACTGCCCTGAAGGAACAAGGGTAGCGAGTTCCATCTCCAGTAACAAATCCAGCGCCGACAAAGCCAGGACAGTGCGGGCAGTACCGCACACAGCCGCCTGTTCTGAGCGGGGTCGTAGCCCTCATCATTAAGGTGATGCAGAAATCAGCCTGCTCCGCGGTCTCACTGCTCATGCACTGCTTTTTCCTGCATGGAGCGAGCGCGGGGGCACGAGCGAGACCAAACTGTGTCAGATCGCTGTTGTGCAGGGCAGTCCCTCCCAGTTTCACGCTTTCCCACTGGGAAGCTCCTTCAGTTCAACCTTTGTCTTTCCCCTGACTTCACTGCGCTTGAGAAAGGTCAGGCTGGAGCCGCAGGATCGGGCCAGGCAAGATAATGTACTTTATCATTGATTTCCAGTGAGAAGTTGCATTATGAGATTAAATGTCTCATTTTTATTGCATGGGGAGGCAGAGAGAAAGCAAGAGCTCTGGAAACAAAATAGAAGTCGAAGTGATATGTTTCTGTTTTAAGGTGCTTGTGACCGGGAACGAACGTACCTTGATTGTTTGTTCAGCCCTTTGGAGGTGAACTTTGAGAACCTGCTTCCTTCCGAGGTTGGTAAACAAAGTCAAACCTCATCTGTGTTTAAACCAGCGCCTAATTAATGTGTCTAATTGGCCCACATCTACTAATTCCAGGCTGGCTGGGAATTTGTTAAAAAGCTTTTCTAGTTCTAATGGATTGAAATAAGCAAAGCTGCTTAACGGTCTCAGATGAAGGATGCTAAATAGGGACCAGCCGTGTGGGTCAGTTTCAGTCGGTCCCACTGCCCGACGTATGTGGGGAGCAGTGGGAGCATCCCGGCGGCTCTGCTCAAGCTGCTTCGGGCATCGCCGTCGCCTCGGTCTGCGCAGACGGCTCCCGGTCCCCGAGCAAAGGGCTCAGTGTTAACAGGACGTGCGGTGCCGGTTGCCGTCGCGCCTCCGGCTGCGTTGCCCACCCACCCCCGGGTGGCAGCCAGGGCTGAGGGTGGGCTCTGGCAGGTGTCAGACCCTCCACAGGTTTCGGCCACAACAGGGGCTCAGGCACTCTCCTGGTATGCTCTGCTTCTTTCGGTTATTTTTAGAGAACAAATAGATGTTTTCTTTTGCCTCAGTAAAAGCATCAGCTATTCTGGCTTTAATGCCATTTAATACTGAGATTATAGCCTTGCAATGCCACAGGATATTTTTAAAGCAATGGATTAGTTTATTTCAAAAAAGGATTAGATGCCGAGATATGAATAACAACCAGCTGCAGCTGCCCAGAGGAGCGCACTGCCCGGCTATCCCAGGTCAGGCGGCACCGGGAGCGATCCCTCCTCTCCATGCGAGGGACACGGCGATGCCCTCTTCTGCGGACACAGAGTCCCTGACCGGATCCAGGCTGCACGTAGCAGTGTTTGCTTCTGCCCCATGACTCCATAAATCTTCCTGTAAAATATCCTCCTGCCAGCCAGAGCTAACTTGTCCCTGTCCTACAGGTCACGCACGGGGTTACTGGAGGCTCGGGAACCTCACAGTTTCTCTCGGCTCTGGGATTTCCCCGCTGCCTCCCTCCCTGACTCTTTGTAGCTCAGATGGCTGCAGGCGCTTTGCTCTGCGTTGTGGAAGCTCAGAGAGGGAATTAATGGAGCGTTGGATATAAACCGGTTGCAAATGCAGATTGCCTCCGCGTGGTCACCATGGATGTGGCTTGGAGATTGCAAACCCCAGGGCAGGTGGACACAGCTCCACATATGACTGTCTTCATCCACCTTGCCTGGTACCAGCCATGCTAAACCTCAGCCGTGTCCCCTCCTGATGCCCCACAGCCCATTTGTGAGCTTTCCTACCCAAAACGGGTCCTGCAAGGGGCCGCACAGCCCCGTCCTCCCCACCCCTGCTCCCACCAGCAGCCTGACCTGCCGTTGGTTGTAGACGAAGCAGACCTGGGCTGGAAATGCTGACAGTGCTCTTGACAGTTTATGGTCACAAACTCTATTTTCAGCCTAATAAGTTTTTTATACGCTTGGAAAGCTGTCAGTTGAACATCAGCCAGGCACAAAGTACCTGCCATAAAGTGCCTGGACCGCAACCAAACGGGAAAGGTGCTGCTCTGCTTTAGCAAGTTCTTGATCTCAGCCACTTCAGTTGGTTCATTTATTTGATTTTAGGATCTTGGCTTTAATAATAAAATAATAAGATAAAATAGTAATGCCCCCGCTTAATAATTTGTGGAAATATTTGCTGAGAGCCTGTTAAATCAGAACTGGAAACCAGTTTGGATTGGGGCTCAGGGGTGGGAGACTCTGTGGTGCTGAGGTGGGCTGGTCCCAGTGAGGAGCTACTGGACCCAGTGACAAAGGACGGGAATGTTTCTGGAGAAAGGTCTTGCTTCTGGGAAGATTAATCTGGAGATGAGCTGCCACAGCCACGACCGCAGACTCACCATAGAAACACGGCCACGTCAAACCCTTGGCCAAATGGAGAGCAGGGCCTGATCCTGAGCGTGCCTCTGCTCTCGCCATGGCAGCGTCGCGATGCTATAAATGACTTTCCTGCATCACAGCCCACGGGATTGCCAGGAAGGTCAAGGGTGGGTGGCCAAAGGCTCTGGGAATGAATTGCAAATATGCGAGGCTCTTGCAGAGGGTGCTCCGGTGACAGCTTCGCCCCTGTCCTGCAAGGCCAGCCCCTGCCGTGCCGGCACTGCGCTGCGGGGACGGGAAAGGTCCTGAACCTCTGTAGGGTTCTTGTGGGACACCCCTGGACGAGCGATGGGCTCTGGCATGCTGCGTGCACGTGCGTGTGCGTGCCTGCCTGGGTGTGCTTGAGGGAGGAACGGTGGTGGCTCCCATCCCACCGGCGAGCTGAGCCATGCTCCGGGTGAGATTTGGCCGTGCCGGCAGCCGGAGCGGTGACCTCGTGGTGCGGGAGCTGCGGCAGCGCTGTCTGCTGCCCCGGGGCTTCGCTTCCCAGGCAGACAGTTTACAGCAAATGGCTCATTTCGATGCTAAAAATAACCCGGTAGGAAAGAAATTGGCCCCAGCACTTCAACTGGGGAAAAGTGCATTTAGTAGTAAAACTCAAGATGCCCTTTCCTGTTCTGCCTCTGGAGCTCAGGGAACCGGTGCTGAGACGCCAACTGCGCTTCCCGGGCAGGCACCAACTTATTTCGATGCAGCGTTTGATTCCATCGAGATGCACTTTTCTTTCCCTGCTAGCGATGCTCCACAGGCTGGTCCCGGCCACCAGCCTCCCCCAGCCAGAAGCGGCTCCAGCTTTGGGACCACAAGTGATTTCCCAGCCCAGGGAGCTACAAAGTGCCCTGTGAAAACGCTCCCAGCTGTGCCATGCCTGAGAGCACAGCAGGTTCCCGGCGGGGCACGAATACAACAAAATGAAAATATTTGTTTTCTCTTGCGGTGAAAGCACTGTGCTGGGGACATATTTCTTCCTCTACCTCAGAATTGCAGATTTTAGTAAGTCTTGTTTGTATGCGGAGATTTTCCAGCTGCTTCTCTCCAGGCTTTGCTCTAGAAGGATTAATTGGGGAGATGAGACATATCCTCTCTGAATTGCAAATGCAAAGATGTTCCTGTGTGGGCCTGGCCCAGCTGTTTGTGCCCTGCTCCAGCTCCGGTCCTTTCTTTCCAGCCACGCTCAGGGGCTGTGCGGTGTCCCTGGGGCAGAGCAAACGGCGGCACAGGAATCACAGCTGTTCCGGGCATCAGGACGCCAGATCTGCTGTGAATCGGTTATAGGGAATCAAATTAACACTGGGCTTTACTGGAGGCAGGCAAACCACCTGAGGTAAACGAGAAAACACACCGGAGGCTTCTCTGGGTTCAGAATTATTTAGCTAACTTTTAGGTCCCTTGTTTTGAATGTTTCTTGGGGTGGGACCTGAGGCGGAGCAGTGACAGGGGATGATGCTTCTCTGGATATCCACCCAGGGCACCTCCACCCGGGGCCAGGCAACAGACTCAGGGCATGGCCGTTTTTGGATTTCTGGCTTCAGAACTCCCCTTTATGTAGGAGGACTGAGAGCTGCGAGCTGTCTCCCAGCCTGGGACTTGCAGGTGTTGCTGCAACTGCAAGTCCATCATTCATCCCTGTGCTGTGTCTTTGGGAGAGGACGCTGCCCCGTACTCCCAGGCTGAGTCTGCTACTCGGGTTCTTCCATGAATCACCCTCTGCTCTTCACCCGTGAGACACTGGAAAGGAAAAGAAACCCTCCTCTTGCCTTCTGTGCTGCTGGGTTTGCTCCCACTGGGGCTAACCGGAGCTACCGGCAGTAAATATGGGGATGAGGAGTTATGAAATGGAGACCCGGCCAGGAGGGGGAAGAGGCACTGACCCACCCAGCGACTGGTTCCTCCACCACCAGCTGTGGCCACAAAATCCAGCCATGGAGAGACAGCTCATGCTCATCCCCGTGGACAGACGGGTTAAACCACAGACTTCTCCCTAATATTTCAGCTCGCAGGGCCCCTCTCCTTCCCTGTGCACCTTGTGCTGCTGGTGTCTCTGTTCTGCAGGTGGCCCTGGGGCAGACCTGCCGCAGCTCTTCCCACCTCCCAGCTCAGTGCAGTGGGGTAGTGGCTACGGTGATGGGACTGTTGTTTCTGCTGTGCAGGCGGAAAGATGCTTTCCCCCAGCAGCCCTGGGGAGGCTGCAGCATCTGCTGGGTATCGCACACCCGCTGGGGTCTAGGGCAGCCCCAGGCACCCAGATGAGCTGCATGCCAAGGGCTCTCCGCATCCCAGCTCCTCTGAGCTCTCAGCACGGCAGCGTGTTGCCATCCCAGCATCGTGCACTCTTTTATAGGGGGATTTTTGCCTCTGCAACCAAGTAACACTTAATTCAGTGAGAGTGCTTGGCTTTTCGTGTCACCGCCACCAAGCCTACCCCTGAGCTCACCTCTGGGCCAGCAGCTTCCCATTGCCATGGGCCCTTCTCACCCCAGACAGCCTGGACCAGAGGCACAGCGGTGCTGCAGGGCGGTCTGGGCTGGCAAGACCTGACTGGGAGCTGTGGCGTGAGGTTTTCCCCCACCTCCACTGAGCGGTACTCCACATCAGAGCGAAGGCAGCCAGGATGGAGTTAATCTGCCTCCTGTCCTTGGATGTCCTCTGCACAGCATGGAAGCAGCCTCTCCGAGGAGGAGCCGCGGTGCTACCGAGAAGCCTGGCAGCTTTCTGATGCTCCTTAGGGTAAACGTTTTACCCATGAGCCCAAACAAGCAGAAGAATTTCATGCTGGCTGGGCTGCGCCGTGGCACGAAGGGCTCTTCAGGGAGTAGGATCCGACCTGAGCATCTCCTGGTTGGGGCAGAGCAGAGGTGTTAGGAGGAATTTAATCTATAGTGTCCAGCACAGGTCGTGATGCACAGAGCACCACAGGGGTTCCTCGCTGCCTGGCTCTCTCTGCAGACCTCCCCGCTTCAAGCAACAAGCAGCACTGATGGCAAGGGGCGCAGAGGGCTTGCCGCGGGGGAATATTTGGAGGGATGGTCTGAAAAACGGCATATCTCTCTTTAGCCTGGGCTCACCAAGTCCTCCAGGACACATCCCTGCCTGCAGGGTGCAGCCGCAGTCGCTCTGTAACGCACATACAAATGCCTGTTACTGCTGCACGCTGCGCAGTGCCACTGCCGCTGAGCTGCAAGCGCATTCCGCAGCTCTTGCTCTCCCCAGGTCCCACGCTACATGGCATCACCTATTTATAACTGCGTGCACTGCAGGAATAATATTAGACTGATGGCCTCACACAGTCATACTAAATGTTATTCTATTTATGTGATTTGCTCTTCTTCACAAGCTGTTGGTCTCCCAGATGCCAAAACACTCTGCATAGCATAGACAAAGACTCAGATTTTTCTTTTATTAAAATCTTCACCAACGGCACCCAGTCCCAGGTATACTTACCATTTTTTCCCAGGTCACCTGGAGTAATTGCATCTACTATTCCTTCCCCAGCCTGATCGATATCCTTGGTAAATAACATAACCTGTCAGGTCTGTTGTCCCTGTAGCCAAAGGTACTTCAGCAATGAAATTGTTTTGCTGAAGAAATAAATGCCTCTCGCTGAATCCGAGGATGCTGTGACCTTTCATTAGTGACCTGAGTGACTCATCCCTTTTTGTGTGCGCACTGCGGCCTCCCACCACGCCGTAAAAGATGCACCACAAAGTCCCGCTGCCCAGTGCCCGGAGTAACAGGGACCCGAGACCTGCGGGAGCCTCCTGCTCACGCTGCTTCTCCTGCGGCTTTGCACGTGGTCTTCACACCTCCGCCTGGGCCTGGGGGCTCTCGCGTTACGGAGATGCCCTGTTTGCACGGCAGGGACCCCACGCAGCGTCTCAGCCCGCAGCACCCGCCGCCCTTGTCTGAGCAGCAGCTCCCGCTGCCCCAGGCTGGGGAAGTCTCCAACACAAGTGCATGAGCCCATGTTTTTAGCACAGGGCAGACGACCCACGCTTGTTTAGCAATACCAACCCCCCTGAAGTGAGGTGGGCAGCTCGGTCAGAGCCAGATTTCAGCCAGAGGCCGTGTATCACACGCCGTGAACTCTGTATTCACGGCTGGGGGCAAATCCTCCCACCCCAGCGGGCTGATGTCTGGTACCTCTGCAGCCAGCAGCTGGTAAAGAAGCCCTGGCGATCGTTTGGCTGAACTCAGGGAGTCTCTGCGGCTCCTGTGGCACTCGCTGCTCACTCCCGCTCCCCACCGCTCGCACACGGGAGCCTCTCGCCCCTTTGCTTTGCTGGGTGCCTCTGGAAACACAAAGCCCTTGGAAACGCAATGTGTTTAGTCTCTTTTTAGAAATCTGTGCAAAGTGAAATAAAGAATTAAACAGAATTGAGCCCAGTGCATTTAGCTGCTGCTGATAGCGGTACTTTCTTGTTGTAGAGTGTTTTGCATGCCAAGAAAAACAGTTTTGCATTTTAGGGAAGGAAAATGGTTGTACATCTGTGCATCTGTACATGTGCCTGTTAATTCTGCCTGAATGGCTTCCCAGGGCTGTCAGCTCAAAAGTTCTCTTTAAAGTAACAAATCTTGACTGTGTTTGCAACAAATCCTCAACCAAGAGGGGTTTATTTAATGAGGCAAGAAATGCTGCCAAATTTCCAGGCTTCATCCCAATCCCATTAATGTCAGCAGGAGAGTTCCTACCATGTTTGGTTTGTTGGTTGGGTCTAATCTGGATAAGGCAGTTAAAAATCTGTGTTGGGGTCAGATTTGCAGACAAGTTCATTGCTCTACTTCGCTGTGCCAGAGTCTGTGGGAAAAGCAGATGGTACAGGTGGGATTCCTCTTGCCTGATTTTAGG
>NW_009646340.1:1408703-1435193 GCF_000708025.1 Charadrius vociferus | reverse complement strand
CAGGAGCCCAAAAGAGGTGAAATTAATTTATTTCTTCCTGCGGAGCCATCTCACCCCATGAGGACATGCAGCTCGTGTAAAGGAACCTGTCAGGCTGATGCCCAGTGCACATTGCAACCATGGCACAGAAACTCCAGTGGGCACTGACCCCCTCCTGCCAGCAGGAGCTGGGAGAAGCTGGGCTCCCAGAGCCGCTGGGAGAAGAGGAAGGAGGAATAGGGCAGCTCCCCGCCTTCCTTGTCCCCTCACCCACTGACAAAACAAGTGCTACATCCTCGCTTCCCCACGCCGTGAACAGGGACCGGCAAAGAGCAAGAGGTGCCCGTGCTGGTTGCGCCAGGGACGATGCCACCCCTCTGCTGCCAGGGGATAAAGAGCACTGGGGAGGTTTTGAGGGGTCAGTGGTGCCCACATGTTTTGGGCGGGTCCCCAGCGGTGACCACGCACCTGTAGCATCCTGCAGAGAGCAGTAGCTGCCCCTTGTGAGGGAAGGAGCCTCCCTTGATGGCGAGGGCTGGAGGAAGGAGGGCTACTTTGCTGCTCCATCATCACCTGCAAAAAGCTCATGTGCCAGCGGTTGGCTCTTAATTACACATGTAGCTAATAAAGGGAAGGAGCTCGCTGCTCCCCTTCACAAGGGAGGCAACATTGTCTGAGAATCAAGGGGGCTGCAAAGCAGGAGATACCAAAAAAACCCTGTATCTCAGGGCCAATACACAGATCCTTAATGGCTTTTGCTGATTTGACAGATGCAGGACACGGAAAAATGAGCAGATTTATGGTTGCAACTGTCCCTAAGGCTCAGAGATGCTTCTTCGGATACAGATCTTTAAATCATCATTAACATGACATGAGGGGGCACTGGAGAAGACAGAGTTGGGCACAGCAATGCAGAAGGTGACAGCAGAGTTTGCTGGCACTTCCTACGCAGTGCTCCCATCCCAGGATGCAGTGATGCTTTATTTCAATCAATCATGCACAAAGTGGGTGCAGTGACAGGGTGCTGCAGCTCCTGTGGGCTGTGGGGAGCTGTAGCATCATGGATAAGATCCATGTGCGACGATGGAAGAGCTGGACAGCTTTCAGAAGCGTTGGTATTTTTTCAGGAAAGGAGGAGAAGAGTTCAGAGCTCTGGAGAAGCCCGGATCCAGGGAAGGTGTGCAAGCAGCAGAGACCAGAGCCGCTCCTAATGTCCCAAAGATCTTCCCTACAGCAGAGACAGAAGAACAACAACTGACAGAAGAACAACTCATTTGGGAATTTCAGCTTTGTCTTTCGATTGCCTCTTGGATGAGGTGGGAGCTGAAAGTTTCAGGGCTTTGCTAGGTCCCTGCCAGGTGCTGAGCAGATTTTGGGGACCTACCTTAGCGCCTGCCTGACCCAGTGCTGCTCTCCAACCGCCGCCTGCAGTCTCCCCGTGCAGGCAGGCAGCGCTCCCCGTCGGCAGAGCCCTGGGAAACTCATCCCCACTCCCTGCAGCCGGCGGGCCCCCGCTCCAGCCCGTAGGCCAGCTGACTCCTGTGTTCCTGTAAAGCGTTAAAAGAAGTCAGACAACTCACGACTGAAAGCATTAGGTGTTTATTTGCACTTCAGACATATTAACTCCATCTGAGAGCCAGCCCCGGCTCCCTTTGCACAGCAGCAAAGGTGGGTCTGTGCGAGGAGCAGCTGAATGTGATAAACATCGGGCTTTGGTCCAAAGAGCGCAGCGTCTGTGGGGCGGCACTTTCCCAGCACAGGCTGATTTTAACTCACAATTCACTTCCTTCGGCTGAGCTGTGAGATCTGCTGCTGCAAATCATGTTGCTGCTTTCACAAGGACGGAAAGGTTCAAGCTGTTCTTGGTGTGGAACATCAAGAGCAAAAACCAAAACGCCACTTGGGAGCCTCTGCTCCCCCCGCAGCAGAGACCCCCACAGCCCCCGGCAATGACACATGGACTGCCTTTGCCATTGAATCTCGCCTTCAGAAGCCTTCAAACCAGCGTTGCCTCTTTTTTTTTTTTTTTTTTGCATGTCTAATTTTTAATAGACATGTCTAATCCCCTCGCGAGGCTGGATGCAAGAGTAAAACGCAGCCACCCACCTGAAGATTTCGAAGTCTCCTGCGATTTGCCTGCTGAGAACGGTGGTTTAGGCTACTGCAGTCATTTGCCTTGCAAAAAAAAAACCCCAAACCCAACCAACAGCCTCCAGAAACTTTAAAATGCCAATTTGTTTTCTGCTGTATGCTCTTCCAAAAAAAGAGTGAGTAATGCTAAAATGCTTTTTTCTTCTGTGAAGGAGGTGGGCAGTAGAAGATAACACAGATCCTGAAGCAGCTCAGTCACCCAGGAACAACTAACCCAGGAACTGGCACAGATTAGTCATATATTTAAAACCTGATGTTTTTATGAATATTTCCAAAGCACTTCCCCCTGCAAAAATTCACCCTCTCAGCTGTTCTGCGATGCAGGTAATTAATTACGGGTGCCTTCTCCTTGGGTGAAGGAGGGAATCCTGTCTCAAACTCACGTCCATTGGGGGAGAGGGGACAAGACATCGTTGACCCCCATCCCTCACTCACTGAGGAGCTCGATCAGCAGCCAGGGGGATGTTAACCAGCTTGGACTGGATGTTAACCAGCATTGGAGGCTGGACTGAGAAATACTTCAGGACTGGAGTAAACACAGTGTTCGTATCTTTCCATCTCTAGGCGTACCATAGGCAAAATGGTTGGGTTGAGTAACTTTGCTTGAAAGCCTGGTCCCAGTTTGCTCCCTGACACTGGCAGTCCTGTCCGTCCCTTGTGTGAGACTGGAATCTCTGGAAGATGCTGCAGTCACCATCTCTCTGCAAAACAGGCATCAAGGTGGGGGCCGGCCGCCAAGAAGGGGCCAAGTGCAAACTGAAGTGGTGCCTCCTTTGGAGGGGGTGTTGGGTACCTCAGAGCTCATCAGAAGCTTCCTCCTCGCCAAGAATGATGCTCATCTTCTTCTCATCTGCCTGGCAAAAGGTTTTCCTCCTGAAGGTGAACCCCAGGGACTGGCTGGCTCTTTGACGGATGGTGCTCATACGTGACACGCAGTCCTCTCTGGTCATCACGTAGAGCAAGGGGTTGAAGGCACTGTTGAGGCTGGCCAGGCCCCGGGTCACCTGGTAGGAAACATAGATGTTCTTTAAAGTCTGTGTGCAGGACCCTTGCAGTTGCCAGCCTCGAGACAACAAGTTGAGATTTCTGAAGATGTGGTAGGGGAGGAAACAGATGGAGAAGAGGACCATCACGAGAATCACCAGTCTGATGCTTCTTCTCCTGAGGCTGAGGTCCATGGTGTCGTTCCTGCAGAGCACCACCACCACATGGCAGTAGCACCCGACGATGATGAGGAACGGGATGACGAACCCAGTCACGGTGATGGCTGCGGTGTACGGCAAGTAAAGGCCCAGGTTCTCATGCCCTGTCGTGTCATGGCACCGTGTTCCCATGTCATCCATCTTGCTGAAGGTGAAATCGGGAGCTATCTGTGCGATGACCCACACCCAGACCATCGCGCTGAGCCACGCAGAGGAGGTTGCCCCCTGGTACCTGCCCCGCACCTTCAGCGGGTGCACGATGCCCAGGTAGCGGTGGACGCTGATGCAGGTGAGGAAGCCGATGCTGGCGTAGAGGTTGAGGTGGAAGAGGCCGCGGGTGATCTGGCACCAGCCCTGCCCAAAGAGCCACACTCTGCCCCGTAGGTAATAGCTGACGAGGAATGGCAGCGTGCTGACGTACAGCAGGTCGGCCAGGCCCAGGTTGCCCACCAGCAGGACGAGGGAATGGCGGGCGCCCTGCCGGCGCCCGGTGCAGAGGTGCCACAGCCCCAGCCCGTTCCCCGCCAGCCCCAGGGGGATCACCACCAGGTAGACGGCAGGCAAGAAGCGCTGGGCGAAGGCGGTGTCCACGGGGCACAGGGCCCTGCTGCCATTGCCGGCCCACGGGCTGACAGTCTCGGTGGCCATCGGGCGCTGCGGTGGCCTGTCCCACGGTGGGGTGGCCACTGCCGGGGCGGTGCTGGTGGTGGCAGAGACGGGGCGGCCCCGGCAGCGCCGTGCCCGGCGCCGGCAGCCCTGTGTTCCCCAGGCCTGTGCTTCCCGCTCCTGCCGGGCCCCGTCTGGGGCGGTTTGAGGGCGCAGGCGCTCCCTCGGAGCGTGGGGAGGATGTGGCGAGGGCCGTCTCAGCGCAGAGACTCGGTGGCCGGAGGTTTCCGCCGCTCCCTTGGCGCCTGCCGTCAGCCCACTTGAGATATTTTGAGCCGGGCGCCGGGGAAGCGCAAGCCCACGGCTATTTCGGACACCGTGCGTGCCTGGAGGGAGCGGGAGGAAGGCAGCAGGGAGGGGGGCTCTTCATGGGGGTGAGTGGGAGATGTCTGAGCACGGGGGCCAGAGCTTTCAGCCTGGTCCTGCTCTGTCCCACTCAGGGTGAGGAGAAACCCCCCCCGTACCTCCAGACTGGGGGCTGGAAGGCTGAACCCCATGAACTGCCCCTCACTTCCACTCCTGGCAGCCTTTTTCCTGGCCCCGCTGCTCAGACCGTACCGTCCATCCAGGAACACCGGGAACAGGGGTAAGGCAGAGACCGGCAGCTCTCCAGGGGGCTCGTGCTGCCCGTCCCGCTCCAGCCGACAACCAGGCCAGCAGCCCTGCTCCTTGCCGAACGGCTGCACCTTCCCCAAGCACACAGCAAAGTCCTGCTCTTGCTGCCGCCTTCTGTATCCCTACCCAAGTACAAAAATCCTCTCCCCCGCCCCAGCTCTTTGACCCACGCAGGGAGGGAATGCGCGACAGGCTGTCACCTTCCTCTCCTGCCGCGGGGGATGTCACGCAGAAGACACCCAGCTACCGTGAGGTGGGGGCAAGAGCTAAAACCAGCGACCCCAAAGAGGACCCCCAAGGAAAGGCAGCCCCCGTTTGCATTGCTGAGCAGCTGCCGCCGTATAAATGAGGCCAGAAATAACTTTATCTCTAGGCGCAGGAGTAAACATGCCAGCAATCAGAAGGGAGAAGGTTTACCCTGGCAAGCCATAGGGAAACGACCTTGGCAAAACAACTTTATTTGAAGGGCTGGGCCCAGGAAGGGCCACAGCCACCTGCTTTCCTGGAACTTAATCTAGGGCAGGGGGTGGGAAGAGGCTGATGTCTCATCCGTCAGCGGGGAAGGAGTGGGGCAAGTCCTGCCGGGCCATCCTGACTGCCCTTCCCTCTTTGGGAGCAGCCGAACGTCTCTGCTGGACCATGCTCAGGCATGGCGGGTCGGGGTCAGCATAGGGAAGCCCAAGACATGGGGTGACAGTAGCTGCTTGTTGTATGTATCAGCGTGTTGACTCCAAAAAGTGCTTGCTGGAGCAGATAAATGATGGGAAAGGCTGTATGTTATTTCCTGCCGACATGATAAAATCTGTCCACTACAGGCATGTCCCAAGAGGTGCAGCTTAAAAGCTGTTTCCACGGGGTGAGGAGATGGCCTTTCTGAGGTTTGCAGAGGCTCTGGTGGGACTGTGCTCCTGGAGTAGCAGCAGCAGAGGAGGGGGTCCACAGGGGCTCACCTCTCAGGAAGGCAGTCCTCCATCCTGCCCTGCTCCCGCCCCCTTCACCTCCATGCATCTCAGCTGCTCCTGCAGCCTGGGGTTGGGGTGGCACTTGCAGAGCAACTTTATGGAGGTGCGAAAGTGCAGCAGTATGAGAGGAACAAACTGGGACCAGTTCCCTTTGTCCCAGAGCATCAGCCACTGGGGAAACTGAGGCAGAGAGAGCAGCTGGCTGGGAAGACTGCTGTAGTCATGGGAAGGGTCATGAGCTGCTCTCAGCAGCGTAGACAAAACTTTCTCGGTCCCCAAAAGGAAGGCTTGGGGCTGGGTGCCTCCTGCGGTGGGAAAAGAGGAGCGGGGCAGAGCACAGGGAGCACTGCCCGTGCCCGGCTGCAGCCCTGTGCCCTCCACACCTCTTGCTCCCTGGACCTGCTGGAGGCACGCACGCAGTGGCACAGCTCCTCTCCCCTCTCGTGTGTTTATATTGTCCTCTTGACCCATGATTTCACTCACAATAGAGGTGCTACCACCCAACTCTGCCAGAGCATCCCCTATCAGGATGTTCCCCTTCAGTGCCTGGCTCGGGCACATGGCAGCGATGCTGCTGCCACCGTGTCCAGGGCAGTGTGAGAACACAGGGCTGAAAGAGCTCTTGTGAGTAGCAAACACATAACCGGAGTGATGGGCTTTTAGGCAACCAATTCAAGGCCCTTCACCAACAGCAAAAAACGGCCTTGATCTGCCTCTTTTTTTTTATTAAGCACTGCACTCTTGTCTTCAGGGAGGTATCTGAAAGCATTTAGCTTTAATGAGGGGCTCATCCAGCCCTTTCTCAGCCAGCACCATGCATTTAAAAATCATCAGTCATGAGAATGGCTTGGGAAAAAAAAATATCTGATGCACATTGTTTACTCATGCTGTAGCACACAGTTTCTCCTTCGGCTGGTGAGTGTTCTAGCGCTGAAATGAGCTATCATCTGTTGCTCACTGCTGGTTCAGGAATATGGTTGTCAAATCACATGCCATTTATGTGTGCAGATGTGGCAGTGTGCCTTGAGGACAGGGGTGAGTTGTCATCTGGGTTTTGGTGTTTTTTTTTTTATCTTTACAAGTGACCGCAATCATCTGGGGATGGCTGAATATTTACCTCCTGCCCCACAGAAGCATGCGAAGCCCCGGACCCGCTGTGTCAGAGGCTGCAATAAACCCGATCCTCAAATAACCACATGTTCCCAGGGTAGCAGGGCTTTAGAGGGAAGAGCAAATATTGTGAGGCTGGCAATCACATTGCAAGAGCTGATTTCCCTGTATTCTTAGGGAAAAATAACTCTGATTTATTTGGATTCATTAATTCATTATTTAGATGTTTTCTGCTTAGTGAATCGGGGAGAAATGACATTTTGCAGGGGAAAAAAAAAGGAAAATTATAGCAGAGGTGCATTGAGTCATTTCTGTTTGAGATAAGAATTACAGGTTGCTGCTTATAAAGTGACCTTTTGAATTTTACCATCACCCAGAGGTGGCTGGGCAGGATTTGGGAGGGGGTGAGAGCCCTGGCAGCACTCCCTGCTGGCAGCTCACCCGGCCTTGGTGGCCATGTCCCAACATGCTCAGACAAAAACTGGCTTAAAAACAGGATTTTCAGTATACAGAACATGTCTTACCCATGTCAGTTGAGGAACATTGTGGTTTTAAAGTTTTACGTGAGCCTTGTGTCACTACTTTTTTGGCACGGCCATCGCAGAGGTGAAATAAGTCAACAAAAGCTGCAGACCGGGCCACGTTCATTCTGCGGTTTGCTGCCTGCCAGCGGTTCGCCGTGTCCCCTGTATCAAACTGAATTAACGATTTGTATTCAGGCAGAGCACCAGATGATCACAGTAAATAATTCTCTTTGTAAGCAATGTTTTACTGCATGAGCAGTGAGATATTCCACCCCCCCACACCACCCCCGGCCCCAGCCAAGAGGTGTCTGTAAAGCATCCTTGACTTTAATTTTATTTTCAGCACTTGCAGGGGCTGGGGGAGTGGGTGAGCGGCTGCCCTGGCCCTGCTGCCTTTCCTGCTGCTTGTGGAGAGGCTTTCCCCTGGGCAGGAGATAGGAGCTCCTTTGCCCCTGCACCCCTAAATCTGCCCCGGTACCATGTTGGCCTGGGCCAGGAGGGCAGTCAGCTGGTGACGATGGTGGCACGATACTGGGGAAATCCTGCTCCGAGGTGAGCAGAGGAGGTGTGGGGCTGGCGAGAGGAGGCATGAGTTACGGGGGGGGGAGAATTGGGGCTTTGATTTTTGGGAGGCTGAAAAGAGGCATGGCCTGGTCTGTGCCTGGGGCTGCAGACCCGGCAGTGATGCAGCCAGCGCCATGCCGTGCTCTCCCACGCATCCTCGCAGCGAGCGGAGACCCGGGCACATCGGCAGAACTGATGGAGTTACGGCTGGGTAAAAACAAAGGGGCAGAGTTTAATCCAGGATATAATATACTGTAATAAAGTTTTCGGTGCTTTGATTCACCTTTTTTTTTTCTTTTCTTATTCTAAGCAGCCTGAATTGAGGTGCCTCCAAGCTGCCCGGTCCTGGGTCAGGCCTTTCCTGCAGCAGCCGAGCTGGAGTGAGCAGCAGGGCTCCCCAGGGCTCACCGGAGCAGGGTTCACCCGGCACAGACAGGCCCAGACAAGCTCCACACCTAGATGAGCACGTCTTTATTTTCAGTTCCACGAATACACATCTAAACTGCCCAGATCTCACCCGGACACATCACCTAAACCGCTGCTCCTTCCAGTTGCCCCTCTTGCCCCACTGTGAGACGCGCGTTCCCCCTGCACGCTTGTGCGAGGCCGTTAGAGGGCATTTGAGTTTCATTTTTCAATCATCCAGAAGGATTATCGCTGTGAGAAAGTAAAGGCAGAGCTGCCGAGCAGCTCTCCTGCGCTGACTCTTGCATAGCTGGAGCAGCTCCGGCCGGTCGGGAGAGGGCCCCGATTCATCTTTGCGATTTGTTTTCTCTTTTTCCTGCTTTTCTTTTGGCCTTGGCTCGTGGGGTATGTGCTTGGATGGCAGGCGGTATGTCTGGTGCTGTGGAGCGGGTGTCTCCTGCGTCTGAGCTCCTCGCTCGCCGAAGCCCTGCCAAACCGCCAGTGCTTTGGAGAGGAGGAGGCCAGGCAGAGCAGGAAGGTTCGTGTTTATTCTGGAGAGATGTGGGGAAGGTGAATTAGAGCTGCCATCAGGAGGATGCCTCTGCCCATGCCCAGGAAGGCGGCTGCTGGGCTGCAGGGTGGATATTGTGGGATGGCTGAGCTCGTGTACGGCCAAGCTGCTCAGCCTGGTGCGGCGGTGACTTGTGGTGTGCAGCCCGATGTACCTGCTCCTTCCCCGGGGGGCCAAAGCGTGAGGGTTCCCCCCCGAGATTTGGGCTTCCAGGTGCTGGAGACGGTCTCTCTCGCAGCCCCTGCAGAGCAGAGCTGTGTGCGTGATGTGGTGGAGGAGCAGCATCACCTCGCCAAAAGCCCCACCATTCTGGGAAAGGACCAATTCCTGGTTTCTTGGGTGGGTTCACGCTCGGGGCAGGGTTTTCCCATTTCTTGTTTCGTTCAGCCTAAGAAACTCAGGGATGCTGTCCAGTAACCCTGTTTGGGGCAGTGTGGTGCACAGAGGGGGCAGGTGCTGGGTAACACGGGGATCTTCTCTGTTTCCACCCTCCTTTACAGCCAAAGTCCATCAGTTCTTCCCCAGTTTCCTAAGGGATGAGTCCTCCATCTCCACCAAAACCACAGTGCCGTGGGCTTGTGCCAGTCTCTTTGCCAGGACAAGGTGTTGGCTCCAGGATGCAACCAGAGTGGGCACAGCTACAAACGACCTCCTCTTCCCCTCTGCAAAGGCAAAGCAGAGAGCGATGGGGACACGGAGGGGGTGGTGGTGTGTCCCCCATGTCTAGGGAGCAGGGGCATGTGGCAGTGCGGGTGCCTGGCCCTGGAAAGCGCCGGCTGCATGCGAGCAAGGCAGTTTTGCACCGTGCCCACACTGGGGCTCTGCCAGGCTAATTAAGGGGGTGGTAGAGCCCTCTCAGGTACAGGCAGGGTGCCAGACAGGAGCTGCTGATGCATCTCCAGCCATAGGGGCAGGTCGAGCCCACCTGCAGGGCTCAGGGTTATGTGGGATCCACGGTGCTTTTGGATTCAGACATCCAAAGACCTCAAAATTCAGGTCTGCGCCTTGTTTTCCAAGTGCAGTTTCAGGAGATGGTTTATCTGTCCCCGAGACATGGTCAGCTTGTGGCTGGGGAGGGGTGATGGGATGCCCACAGGCAATCGGGGGTCCCATGGCTCGTGTTGGCTGACGTTTCCCTTTCTCGGTCAAACTTGTTGCCCAGAGGCATCAGCTTCACCGAGGCCTTCACTTACCACCAGGGATGCTGCTGGCAGGGCCGGGCAGGGTCTGGCCATGCAGAGCCGCCTCTGAGTCTCCAGCCTGCAGTAGCGGTTCTGGTTGGAGACACGGGTAGAAAAGCCCACGCCGCAGGTGGCCGAGCAGGCGCTCCACTCCGTGCCCCACTCCTGGCAGGGGTATGGCAGCGGTGGGGACGCTGCCCCGGGGGCTGGATGAAAAGACATGAGGAGAAAAAGGGTGGTTGGAGCCAGGTGCTGTGCAGCGTCCCCTGCGGGTGCTGCGGGCATAGCCCTGCATGGCAGGGAAATGTGCAATGAGGTGTCTCCTGTTGATGTTCACAGCCTGGGGTGAAGGGACCATCCCCAGAGACCTGCATGGGCACCCCCTCATTTGCATGTGCTGCATCTTACCTGCCCCAGCATCCCGGAGGAAGTGCCGGTCCTGGGCTTCGCAGATCCACTCAGGGCAGCACTTCCCAGGGACCTCCACACGCCGTGGGTAGGGGCAATCCGGGGTGGGCAGTCGGACATCCTCCTGGCAGAGCGGGACGCAGGTGAAACCCCCGTCCAGGCAGCGGCACTGGAGTTTGCAGCTGGGCTGGAAAACCTCCCCGTCTCGATAGACCCGGCCGTTCACCTCACAGCCCTCCTCGCTGTCTTCAACTGCAAGCGACAGCCGGGGAGCCCGTTAGGGACAAAGTGACAGAGAGACGTGGATGGCAGAGGGCACTGCTGGGGAAACTGTGGGGCTGGCATGAAGGGGCTGAATGGGGGGCAACAGAAGTGACTGAGAGGTGTGTGAGGCAGGCACAGGTTTGCACCAACCTCCTCTCCTTCCTGCCTCCTCTCCCGATCTCTGGATTTCCAAAGCAGCAGCTCGCCACTTGGCAAGAAACCTACTGCCCTTCAGCTCTGCCCCTGCTTTTCAGGGGTTTCAGGCTAGAAAAAGTTTCTCTGAAACTTCTCTGCAGGACCCCCAGGTTCCAGCCGTGGCAGGTGACTGCAGCATCCCTGGCATCCCAGTGTCCATCCCCGCTCAAACCACCCAAATCCCCCGTCGGTAAATGGCACAAGAGCTGGCTGGAGCTGCAGCGCAAGGCCAAGCAGCATGCATCAGCCTCAGTAAATCTGCTTTCAGAGCCTTAACCGCTTCCCTGAAAGCGCTGCGGGATGCCTGGTGCTGGCCAGAGCTGGGGTATGTGCTGGGCTGGGGGCGCGGGGGCTTCCCCGGGGGCAGCGGGCACCCCTGTGCTCACAGTTGCAGGTGGCTCCTGTCCCCGCGGGCGCCGCGCTGTAGTCGCAGACGAGGCCCTGGCTCTGGTCACAGACGTGGAGGAAGTCACAGGGCTCTCCCAGGCGCCGGGCACAGATCTTACAGCAGCCGCAGCCGTCCAGGACCAGGGGGGACCCGCGAGGGCAGCGAGGTGGCACCCAGGGGCAGTAGCATGGTCTCCGGCACAGCTGGGCACAAACCTGTGGAAGCAAAACAATCCTTAATTCCATACAGGTTGTTCTTTGGGTAATGGCTGCTATTTCACTGGGACAGCCAGGTAACCTTCTCTCAATCATGGGGGCAGATTTTCGGTGGAAGGTGGCTCTGCAAATCCATCGCAAAGCAGCTTGGAAAGCTACTGTTCCCTTACGACACAGCATGATGGGCACCTATGGAAAACCAGGGAGAATCAGGGATGCACAGCACTCTGCAGGATAGGGACTTCAACACACCACTCCTCTGAATACACAGGAGGAGGATGGAGCTATAAGGTGAACATCCCAGGTCGCGGTGGTTGTTTAAGGGGGCCGGCAGCCCTGGAGGCAGCCACACGCTGCCCTAAGAAGCCCGGTGGGATGGAGGGAGGGAAAGCAGCCTGCCCCATGCCTGCCCCCGAGGCAGCGGGCTGTGCCCAGCTGGAGACGTGGCTTTGGAGGGGCTGAATGCACATGGTGAGGGCGCAGCGCCTCACTGCGCACGGTCTTAACAGCTCTCATTCGTGCCAAGGAGCAGGGCATCGCGTTGGCAGTGGGGGAACGGAAGCCAAGTGAACCTCAGTGCTTTCCTTCCTGGTCCAGCTGCCTCCTCTGCCTGGCCCTGCCTGCAGCATCCTCTGCCTGGCCTGGCCCTCTGGGCGAGGAGCCCCGAGGTAGGCACGTTTTCGAGGACCAGGAGCGACATTTCCCCTCCTGGCTGGACCGAGTAAGCACTTCGGCAGGGCTGTGCACCACAGTCCTTTGCCTGCTCAGCTGATTGTTTGCCAGGGATGTGCCTGCAGGGGCTCACCCAGGCAGGTAGGTGTTTATATCCACGGCTCATTCTGGTTGCACAATTACCCTGGCAGAAACAGCTTTTGCAAGCAGCACTTGTGCTCCTGTCATGTCGTATCTGACAGGGCTGTTGCATGTGGGGCCTGACGCCAAGCGAGTTGGCTCTGCAGCTTGGAAGGGAGTTCTTTGCCAGCACTGGCCTGACAGCGCCTGAGCCCCACGCAGCGGCTCTGAGCTGCCCTCCGGCAGCCCTGCTGTGCCGCGCCACGCACGCTCCGCTTGCTGCATGCCCAGCACGTGTGGCGTAGGCAGCAGTTCAGCAAACACGCAACCAAAAAAATTCATCCCTGTGCTGGTCCTGATACTGGTGTGTCTGCTGAGCCTGCCAAGAGATTGATGGGCTCAGCCGGACCATGTGGATTTTAGATACTGTTTTACTTTCTCTTTTAGTTTCTTCCAGTAGCATCAGCTCTGACATGAGCAGTTAGACAGAGAAGGTAGGTACTGGTGTGCTATCTGTTCCCCATTTGCAGCAGTTCAGATGTTTTTTATGGGGCTGTGGAAATGTCAGTGCCAGCAACTGGACATAAAATACATCCCAGTGGGGTGGGAACTCTGTCTCTGGTTCTAGTTTTATCAATGAGCGGCATTATTAGTGCGGCAGAAACCAGAGAGATCCTCGCGGCGGGGACCGAAGGACTGGCTGTGGTGGCCAGGTTTGGGCTGGAGGCACGAGGCTCCTTGGTGATTCTCCAGGCGCTCATGAGTGCCTGGGGCAGGAGTCATTTCTCCATCAGGGCTTACCCAGGCAGCCAAGGGCATTATTCATCTTTCAGGAGGTTGCTATTACAAATCAATGTTTTAGAAAGATTAGCCAAGCCAACTCCATTAATCCATTTCCCCCTGCTCCATGTAATTAACTTGTCTTTAGATGACAATGTGGCTCCTATCAGAGATCTTAACTGTCTGGGAAAGGAGCCAAATAGGCACGACGCTGCCATGATGTCCCTGCTTGCACAAGGTCTGCTTTGGGATTCAAGCAGCAATTAGAACTTGGAGCTGAGACACACCAAACTTTTCAACTTTCCTGTTGAAAAAGGCAACTATTTTCAAGCAGAGTCCAAGAGAAAAAAAATAAAAAATAGTCACTACAACAACCCAAATCCTGTCGGAGGTATTGGCGTTCATGAGCATCCCGGGGAGGGGGGAGAGCTGAGTAATGCCGAGGCTGGTGCCGGCTGCTTGGCTCCCTGCCTGGGGAGCCTGGGCAGGGACCAAGGAGTCTGCGGGAGCCGCTACCACCGAGCTGCTGCTCGCTCGCTCGCAGGGACGCATACCACAGCCCCGCAGAGCTGCAGGGACGGGCGAGCAAACAGAGCGCATTGCTGTCATTCCTGTGTGCTCCGTGGACTTGCACAATGGACGCCTTTGGCCCATGAACGTTAAGACCCTGCTGCTTAATTACAAACGTCTCTCCCAAGCATAGCTCTGCCCCTGTGGGACTGCATCAATACAGCCTGTCTGCCAGCCGGCGTTAGCCACTGGGCTCGTTGTAACACCCCCGTCCTCCCTGCATCTCACTTTGCAAGAACCGGGCGCTTCCCCGAGAAAGGCTAAAGCCACCCCAGGGCCCCGTCTCCCTTACCTTGGAGAGGATGCAGAGGAGGGAGAGGAAGAGGAGCTGCTTCTCCAGCTGGAGCCTCATGCTGCTCTCCCCTCCGCCACTTCAGCACATCACCCCCCAGGCAGTTTGGAGGCAGCGGCGTGTTTGCAGGTTTTAAAGCCCCGAGTAGGTCCTGCTGGTGTTTATACTCTCCCTGCTCTGATGTCACTCACAGGCTCCAATATAAACATGACTAGGTTTGGACAAGCCTCAAGATTTTCTTTTTTTCTTTTTTCCTCTTTCTATTTTTTTTTTCCAGCCCACATTCCAGCTGCCATTTCCACTCCCCTCAAGGTGAGAACTCGCTCTCCACCCAGACAGCGAGCGAAGGGAAGGGACGCTCTCCCCGGGGAGCGCGGCAGAGGGCTGGGGAGTCGGGCTGGTGGGGTGACCCGGCACCTTGCTGCTAGCCGGGACCTGGAGGGAAGGTCCATGCCTCTTCCTACGGATCAAGGTCTGCCCAGATGGAGCCGGTACCTTCCTCCTGAAGGGTTTGGCGGGGCTGGCCCTGCCACCAGCTGCTCTGGGACATTGCCATGACCCACCCCTACACTTTAAGCCGAGCGCCGTGCATGGCAGGCTGTGGGACAGTGGTGAGTTGCCCACACTGCCGTCAAGGGCAGGATCCTGTCCCTCCATCGCTGGGGACAGTGAGTGACATACAGTGATTGCCGGCAACTGAAGTTGCAGCAGTTTGCCAGGCAAACTCTCCAGGCAGTAGAGGTGTGCTTCCCTCTCCGTTCTCTGGCACAGCAAGAGCCGGGAAGGGATCTGCTGTGGTGGTGGTGTTGCCACAACATCCCCGTCCTGCCCGGGGGGGCTGCTGGGGAGGGGGTTGGATGCACATCGTGTGGCGTTGTCCCAGGTACATGATGCAGAGAGGGCTGCAGTCCGGCCCTGCTGATTTCAAGCCTTGTAAATCCCAATTCAGCTCCTGGAAAATTATGATTGGCTTAAGCAATCATGAGTATTTAAAATCTAATTTGGGGGAAGAGGAGCAGGTGCTCAGGGTTTGCCTCCTAATGCTTTACCACTTTTTGGTCTGCCCTGTGCAAACTTTCCTCGTGGTGAGGCTGGGTCTTCAGAAAGAAAAAAAAACTAAAACACCTCAACACCTTCAGGAAAGAGAGCCTCTTCTCCACATTCCCATCTCCTGGATCTTACCACAAGATGTAAGAAGGGCAATTTGTGAGTCCGTAGCTCAAAGAAAAGGCCTGAGCTCACGTAAGGATGCGGGATGCCCTGCAGCTCTCCGCGGCTCCTCTCCCGCAACCCCCCCTTGCCTGCAGGACGTGGGCTGAGAACTGGGAGCTCCTGCCCTGGAGCTCCTGCCCTGGCCCAAGGGACGGATCCTGGTGGCTGCGCACAGACTCTCCCGGTGTTGCAGGCACGGTGAGAACTGCTGCTATGTATCCTATATTATGATATATGTTGGCAAACGCGCAGGAGGGGCCGGGGGCTGTAGAGGCGGAGCACTGAAATTACGCATCCAGGAGCGATACCCCATCCTGCCCTCCATCATTTTCACCCCTCCTTTTGCTTTTGCAAAGGCAGGTGACAGGTCCTTGGTCACCTGAGCAGCAATGCCGACCTCAGCTCTGCCGCTTGCCGTAGCCTGGGAGCCAGGGCACGGAGCGGGGAGGAGCACACAGCCAGAGCTCTCCCGTTACCACCCCGATTCTCCGCTTTGGTTCTGCTTCGTTAGCTGCAATCAGCCTGTTAACGAGGTTATGGCAGCTTGTGGAAATACCAGGCCACCTTCCAAAGGCTGCTGTCACTTATCCCGGCGCTGGAGTCTCCGCTCCTCATGTTGGAGCCCCAGCTCCCCGCCTTGCCCGAGCCCTGCCCGTCGCAGGGGAGGTGTGAGGACCGCGCATTGCTCCATCCTCTCTAGCAAGGGGGGGGTCAGGCCCTACCGACGGAGGGTCACAAGCCAGAAGGTTTGACGCCAAAGGCTGGAGGCACACCTCGCGCTGCCATTTTCTCCTCCGCTCCCCAGAGCTAATGCCATCGCGAGCAGCCAGAGCGCTGATCCAGCCTTGCCGCAGGGGGACGGCGAGTTCAATTAATTATTCCAGGCTTGTGTTTATTAGGGACTCCTGATTAATGGGCATGACTTCATTGCCCATGTAGAAATCAGGTGGCGGTGCTGGTAAGGGAAATAAAACCCTCTCGTCGCCCTCAGTGAGCAGCCGACAGCCCCGTGGGTGAGGGCTGGGGGGGCAGTGGGGCACCCCCGGGGGGGCAGGGGCTCAGGGCTGCCCAGGGGAGCCTGCTGGTGATTAACTCCCCCCCGTACCTGCCCTCTCCTGGGTACAGGTTCGGCTCTTTGGGGTGGGGGACCTCTTTTTTACCCTCTCCCTCAGCTTGGGACCAGAGGGGACATTACTTCCCCCCCTCACATCCCTGTTGCCACTGAGATTACGTTGCAGTAAGGTGACATCACTGTGATGGTGTGACATCCCTAGGAAGCCAGCAGAGCTCAGGCAGTGGCAGAGAGCCGTAGCACCAATCCAAGCAGCCAGACAGGGGCCAAACCCACCATCCTGTGCCTGGCCAGCCGCCCGTGCTTCAGATGGCATCGGCACTCCCCGGCGGTGCCTTGCTGGGTTTTGGGGGTGCCCAAAGGAGCTGGCTGGAGGGGTACACAAAGTCCACCATGACTCTGCCTTCCCAAGGAGTATTTTCTGTGGGTGAAATGGTGATATGGGCTTGAGCTTCCCTTCTCCCGCCTGTCGGGGTCCCACGTGCCCGCCCAGGTGACCATGCCAGGGGACCAGGGGCTGCAGGCAGAGCCCAGCAAAGCCATACAGCCCTTTGCACAGGCTTTGATTTGCAAAGCCACACGAGAGCAGCACATTAGCAGTTCATTTTATAAATACTCAGTTATAACCCTTCCCCTCTGGAGCATGTACTCCATATGTGTTCTGTACCATACGTGTGATTTCATACCCAGTAATTAACTCCATATGTTGTGCTTCGCAGTTTCCATGGTATTATTGTCAGGTTTTTTGAGGAGGTTGTAATTATTATTTTTTTTTTTGTGGTCAGTTGTGCAAGAGAATAGTTGATACAGGGATCTGAATACATCTCCTTTGAGTTAGCCGCTGGCAAGCTCTGCTGTTTCTATAGAAATGAAGGAACTGACCCAGTGAATTTACATTTTAGACAGCTGGTTTTTTTCATGTCTGTGCAATTTAACGTGCCATCGTGAATAACACTGCAAAGCTCTCATTTGCGCACCCTGCTCAGCTGAAATTGCATCCATCTGCGATGGATATAGACCCTATTCTCCCTCCATCCCTTTCCTTTGCTCAAGACTTTTTCCTTCTTTACTCTATGCCATGTGTTGAACACCGTCCCCAGAGCTGGCTGAGGCCAGACCAGGGTCTGGACATCCACCTCTGCTGGGGAGCACTAGGCTGTCCTCCATCCTTGGTGAGTTTGTTCCTCTTCATATCAACAGTGAAATTACTGGTTTAGGGTGAGCCCAGCTCCATACCTTGGTGTGGAGGACGTTCCCTTTGCTTCTGGGCACTCCTGGCTCAAATTCTCACTGCAGGGAAGCAGGGCTGTCCATGGATGGGGGACAGCACTGGTGGGAAAGCTGGACAGACACCTAGCTTGGAAAAACCAAGAGCCCTGAGCCGAAAAGGAGCCGTCTCAGGTCTCCCTCAGCTGTTGGATACTTTGGGGTGGCTGCTGGCTGTTTTTCATGAGACTTCTGGAAACACCCCGGCTTTGGGAAACTTTGAAATACCTTCATTTTTGGCAGGATGGAAAAGTTGTTTCCTACCCAGAATGAATCCGGCTCCAGTTTCAAACAGCAAGAGCTGAGAGAGGTGGTGATGGCCATTTCCATGCCTGTCTGGCCATTTTTATTCCCCCCGCTTCTCACACCTTAACTGGAGAGCAGAGCCGGGATGGGAGGACCGGCCACCCTGAGGGACGGGACGGGCAATCTTTTACCTTGAGGTCACTGCTTCCACCCCAGACCCGGGCTAGGAGAGGCTGAAAGTATTTACCATCTGGTGCCTGTCCAAGTGACTTGTGAGAAAAGAATTCAGGGCTGCCGTCCAGTTTCTGATGGTCAGGCAACTACATCAGAAAACTTCGGCTTCATCTGGGACCAGCTGACCCCTCCGAGCTCCCAGCCGCCGCGGCGAGGCTGGCGAGGGAGCGAGCAGCAGCCGGGCATTGCCCTCTCCCGAGGAGAAAGCGGCTTTTGGATGGGCAGCCATGCGTGGTGGTGGGGACGCTTGATCCTTCACCATTTTTCAGGCATTCTTAAGTAGGTTTCATTAGGAAGAAGCACTGATAAATGGGACTCGGTGCTGGTTCTGGTCTCAAAGTTTGACACTGCCAAGAGGAAGGAGCTGAGCGATTACACAGGGAGCAAACGGACTACCACAACCAAGAAAGGGCTTGCTTAGCCAAAACTATAGAGAGATCTCATCTTTCAGACTGAGGGACTTCTCATTAGTACAGCCCAGCCTTATATCAGCTGTTGGGAAAGGACAATGCTTTTTCTTAATACGCATATCAAACTCCGGGCACTAATTCTGTGTGATTTTTTTTTTTTTTTTCTGCAGTCCAGACGAGAGCAATTCATAATTGTCCCCCTAAGTTAAACATTCAGATAAACCAAAGAATAAGACTTTTATAAAACAAAGCCTGGAAACCTCAGCCAGATGAGTCTTTCCATTATTGTTTGGAAAACAGTGTCAGAAATCATCACGTATCAAACATTATGATCCTCTGAGAGTTTATTTTTGGTATCAAACATCATCAAACATAAACTTCTTTTAAAAAATCTCACTAGAAGTTTTGTCTTTCAGACAAGATATAAACCCGAGATTCTGACCTTGTGTGGTTACTGACTTGGTATTTTCCATGGAGCTGCACGGCTAACTCATGTTTCCTGATCAAATTGCTCATTCTTTTTGACTATCTCTGTTTTTCTTGTGGTTTCAGGCTAAAATAGACAGTGTTTTTCCTTCAGTTCTTGTCTTGGTCCAGTGTGCTGTGTGTTCTCAAGCAGCTGCCATGTCCCTTGCAGCATCAAATATGCCGCAAACTGAGGCATGCACTGAGGGACAGCCAGCGATGCTTTTAGGTCTCGCCAAACTCACCTTGTAACCGCTGCCAGCTCTGCTTTAGAGCGGGAGAGCTTTGGTGATGTCTGTGTTTCCCTCCAGCCCCGTTTTCGGTGACACTGGGAAGACCTTTGAGGATGCAAGTGCTGCACCCACGCGGCAGCCAGTGCTGCGCCTGGGGAGCGGGGGGATGCTGGAAGAGGTTTGGGTGACACGGGTTGTGTCTGTTCCCAAATGTCAGAGCCCTTCACAACCCCAGGGCTGGCCTTGGCTCGCCATCAGCAGGAGCACTGTGAGCCAACGCAGCTCAGGGTGCGGGTGGATGCAGGACACTGGGACTGTGTGCAGGGGAGGGGAGGGGACGGTGTTGGGACAGGATGGTGCCAGGGAGGGGACGGTGACCCGGGGCAAAGATGAACCTCCTCCACTGGCATATCTCCAGTGGATGCTCTGCACAGCTTCCTTGCAAACTCCTGGTTGTTGCTGGGACCTTCCCAAAGACCTTGTGCACCAGGCACGTCTCAGCATCCTTGGTGCTTGGAAGGAGCCTGGCCCGTGAGGGGAAGGGGTTTTCAGCTTAGCCATTGGGCACGTCAGCGGGGCTCAGCACGGCGAGCTGCTCTGGGGAGGACCGAAGTTCACCTGTCTCGCACCAGTGCCTCGTTCACACCCCGCACTTGAAAAACCCAAATGACTGGTGGCCACCCAAAACCAGTCGGCAAGGGGACCTGCTGCTACTCCCCAGGGAGTAAAGCAAGGACTGGGCTTGCTCTCCATCTCCTGAGCGAGACTAGAAAGGCTGAGGCCAGCGATGTCTCCACGTGCAGAGGGGTCCTAGGCCCCCAGCCCTCCCCTATGCCCCCTCCCGACACCAGAGACATCTGGAGACATCTCCCAAGCATGCACTTTACATAAACCACCTCCTCTTGTCCACATCCACAGCCAAGTCAATAAAGACACGACCGAAACCTTTAGTGTGTGTGTGGGATCCAGTTGAGAAAAACAAGCCTCTCGGTCTCACTCTGGTTATGAAAGCAACGATGTCGCCTGGAAAGTATGTACCAGCAAGCAAAGAGAGCTGCCTGTGTCGAGGGGCGAGCGGAGGAGGTGGGCACCAGCTCAAATATGACTCAAAATCAGGGGAAATTATTTCTGATGAACGTAATTACTTCGGCTCCAGCCCTGATCAATATGAGGAGCTGAAATGCTCATAAACCGGCCGAGAATGCGAACTATGCGGGATGATTTGTAAAAGGTGTTTGGCTGGGCGCGCTCTCGCCCGGCTGTCAGGCTGCCCACGGGGCAGGGTGACCCGCTGCCGTGGGAGGGGGGAGAGCAGCGACTTGCTAATTGCAAACCGGTGGCCGCTAAACGAGAATCCCTCCCCACCCCTCAAGGAACGGGGAGGCGGCTGCCTCACGCAGGTCCCGAGTTGTCAGGCTGCCCACGGGGCAGGGTGCCCCCCTGCCGTGGGAGGTGGGAGAGCAGCGACTTGCTAATTGCAAACCGGTGGCCGCTAAACGAGAATCCCTCCCCACCCCTCAAGGAACGGGGAGGCGGCTGCCTCACGCAGGTCCCGAGTCTAATTAAAAGCAACCAGCCTGCTTGGCTGGGCTTCTTTTGTGCTCTGACCACAAAGCCAGAGCCAAGACTGGCTCTTTACAGCCAGGCTGGCTTGTGCTGGCCCCCACGGTGCGGGGAGGTTTCGGTGGGCTGCCACCCGGCACAGCCCGGGCAGGGGATCTGCGTGGGCACTGCGGGGGCTGGAGACCTGCAGGAGCACAGGGACAGAGCTGGAGGAGACGGTGTCCTCAGACCTCCTGCTGGCTGAGCCTCAGCTGTGTCAAGCGTGGTGTCGATCTGCATGGGAGAGATGCTTCGTCCTCAAGGCCATGGCTGTGTCTTGGGGAACCGCACCCGCAAAAGCAGATCGGGAGGAGGAAGGGCAGCCTGGGAGATCCTCTGCAGCAGGTTTGCCATCCAGAGGAGGCAGGAATTTCCTCCTGAGAAAGCAAGCAGAGGCTGGGGGATGGTGTCCTGGGGCATGAGGGTCTCCTGTCAACTGGTGGCTTCCCTGACATGGTGAGAAAAGGGAAGGAGAAAGGCTGTGACAGACTCATTTTTGCCCCACTTGCGCAGGGAGACAGGAAAGCCCCACTATGAATGCCTCCCACCACCCATGCTTCTTCTCAGGAGACCGTCCCCAGAAACCACGATGGCAGAGAGGCAGAAATAAGAAAAGCGGATGAAGAGAGCACCTGGGCTGGGAGCTACACACACCCCGCACCATGGTATCGGGAGGAGATGGAGTGGTGACAGCTTCGCCTTTCTGCTCAAGCAGCGCTCGAGCTGCTCTGCTGCCCATCAAACAAGGTGATGTCTCCATCTTCTGCGGTGACAGCTCCATTGTCACCCAGCTGCAAGTTACAGCTTGTTTACAGCTTGTTACGGCAGCAAGTTACCGGCTGCTGCTGCACTGCAGCCACCCCACCTCGCTCCCGTGAGATGCTTGATTGGCAGTTGCAGCAAAACTCCCCAATTCTTATTTAATGGGACCCTGCTGGTTTTAAGCCGTGCCAGCTCTGCCTGTGCAGGGTCGCTGCACCCACAGCCCTCCCTGCCATGTGAAGGGAGACTGTTCTGGAAGCTTTTCCTTTTCTGACTAAAGCTTCTTTGATTATTTTCTTAGAAAAAGAAACAAAAAAAAACCCCAAAACCCAACCCCTGTCCATGACTCGTGACTCACTGGGATGTGTCAGGTTCTGGATTAGTATCTGCCCGTTCTGGGCTGCTCCCCTTTGCCATGGATTGCCTTTTTTATTTGCTTAACGGGGCCAGTTCTGTTTCTGGCACAGAGATCAGCACCTCCTGGCTCTGACCGCACCACTGGGAACTGCTCCTCCAAGGAAGCCACTGGTGGGCTCCCTTTGACAGCTCGGACAGCCTGGGGCAAGAGGAGCCCACTGAGCGTTGCCGAGCTGGCCACAGACTTCTGGGACCATCTGCAGAGGCGTCTCGTCGAGGCGGGCAGGGTGGTGGTGTGAAAACCATGTGTGCCTTGACAGCAGCCCACATCCCTGCAGCCCCAAGTGAAAAATAGCCGGAGCTCCTGCTGCGAAGGTCAGCAGAGCGAGTCTCCCGCCCGTGGCCATCGCCTCCACCCTGGGAAAACGCCAAGCGGCTCGTGGCAGAGCTGCAGCGGGACTGCCTCCTGCCCTTGGCCATGCTGGGAACCGGGGCAGGCTGGGCTGTACTGGGAATTGCAAGGCATCCTTTATGGAGTGCTCAGCTAAAGACCCTTTGGGACTGGATTTCCACCCGCTGCAGGGCTTTGGGGAGGGAAATATAGAAAGGGAGTGTTTGACTGATGGGACTGGCTGCACCTGGTTGCCCAAAGCTGGCGATGGCAGCCTCACCCATGCCTTGGCTTGTCCCAGGAGCTTTCCTCTGGTTTGCAGTCAGCCAGAGCCCCAGGGGAGCATCTCATGAGGCAGCTCCTCTCGTGGACCAAATTCCAGGAAGGGAAGCACAGCCCAGAAGCTCACTCTGTTGGCCAGGACAGACATGTGCTCTCCCTGCTCTTGCTGAGCCCAGTGAAGGACAGCATCTCCAACAGGTACTGCCAAGGCAGCGACTTTGAGCGTGGAAGCTGTGTGTGCGTGGGCAGCCAGGCTGCTCTTCAGCGCTCGCTAACGGCCCAGGCTGGAGGGGATGTTTTGAGGGGCTTGTGGCTGCCCTGCATGCTGTCCGTGCCGCATTTCCCACATTATCTCCCTCTCCTTCCCAGGGCAGGGATCTCCCCAGGGCCACATGGAGAAATCTGGTCTCCCCGTGCTGTGATTTTGCTGGAAGTGACATCTAGCGCAGTGTGTTTGGGGTTAGGAGAGCTGTTTCCCCAGCGGTTGACTGCGCTTTCCACCACCAGAAGCTGACCGCATGCAAACCCTGGTTTTCTTTACATGCCCCACTCCTGCTGAGATGTGGTCTGCTGCCTGCGCAGGCGAAGCCACTCCGCTGGCCTGCCATCCAGAAAACATGCTCTGGATCGCCTGTATGAGAATTAAACACAAACACTTTGCAAACCGCAGCCCTTGAGTGCGAGGCAATGAGCCGAGAGCTGTCAAAGCAGAGGGGAAGATCCTTGGAGCTGTGCGGGCGAAGCCGACCAGCCTGGTAGACACAAGCGGAGCTCCAGGGGACATCAGCGATCCTTTATGTCCAACCCTGGCTTTGAGATCTCGCTTTGCTGCTCCAGCTGTTCACCAGTCCTGCCTGTGATCTCCATCACAGAGGCGGTGCTGGGTGGGAGAGGAGACCGGCACTGTGACCCCTGCTGCAGACCAGCCCCTTCTCCAGCAATTGGCCCAGGGATGCTCTGCTCAGCACAGGGTCCCCACAGCAGGGCAGAGCCATGCCTCCAGCCTCGGCTGCCACAGCCTCTCCCCCTAAACCTGTGCTGTGACCGTACCGCTGTGCCTTCCCCTGCATTGCAGTCACCGTTATGCCACCTTCGATGGCACCAAAGGTGCTACAACTCACAGAGAGGCAGCTTGAAGGTTCTGCGGTGACGTGCAGCTTCTGCTGGGACCTGGCCATGCCCTCCACAGCCTGGTTGTCCTCCCCATCCCCACGCAAGGCCACAGACACCTGCTTCGAGCCGGCTTTCCTATTCCAGGACCTTCCCCTCCTTGTCCTGGTCTGCGGGGTACGAGCCCAGACTCTCTCCTCCTGCCTCTGAGCCCTGGCCCCTGGAAACATCTGCACGGAAATAGCTGAAGGTATTGAACGGGGAGGCAGGAAACGCTCCGGATTATTTTTTTTTCTAAATATAATGACACTAATGCTGTTTGCAGTGTTAAAAATAGAAGTGGAGGGAACCTGCCTCTTTCCTGTTTGCTTTCAGCTCTTGCTTTCCCGCCCGTCTCTGCGTTCTGGGGATCTGTGTGAAAATAAACCCAACAGAAAAGATCTCAGCGGCGTGCAAAGCAAAGCCAGATGGGTTTGTCCTCGGCTCCACCTTCCCCAAGCGGGGCTGTGCCCCCCTGTGCGGTGCAGGGAGCTTCAGGCTGTGAGCCCCCCACCCCGGGCAGCTGTCCCCGCAGGCTCCGTGCTGCGGTGGGACCCCGCGCTGCCCCGGCCGCCGGCGTCCTGGCCACCCTCGCTGGGTGTCTCTGGGAGCGTGGCCGCTCTCCCACACCCCACATTCTGGCTCTGGTCACTCTCCTGACTTTCCCAAGTGTCTCAGCGCATCGAGTGGGCTCCCGGCACCACTGCTGCTCTTGCAACTGTGGCTGGCAGAGCCGTGCTTGTGCCCAGGGCTGGATCTGCTGCTGTGCTACCGCAGGAGCCCAGGCAAAATCCCCCCGTGCTCACCTCTCCCGCTGGAGACGTTTCTCCAGATGGCTGTAGCTGGGCAGGAGCACATCTCCCCACCATGCCCTGCACGTGCCCGTTCCCAGGTCTCCCTCCCAGCCTCTGTCGGTGCATTGGGAGGATTTTGCTGCCAGTCTCTCACCAGCTCATTAGAAAGCAAAGGCCACGCTCAGCACCCGCATCACCGAATTCAGAGGCTGATGGATTCAAGCTCACTTCGGCAGCACTGAGCCCCACCAGGGCACCCAGAGCTCGAGGGATCAGGGTGTGGGAGCCAGCTCCCGGCCTTGTATGGGGAAAAGGAAAAATGCCGGAGTACAGCAAAACAGCCAGGAAGACAGCGTTTGAAGACCAACGTGCTTTTCACTCAGGAGGCGATGCCGCACTCCGGGTCAGTGCGGCTGCCTGCCTGCTGCAGGTGTTCGGATGAAAAGCTAGGCGCTTTTTCAGCAGACCGAACCGGGGTGTGCGTGTCTTGGATGGAGGCTGCTGCCTGATTTATTACAGACTCAGCTCTAGGTGCCTCGGGAGAGTAAGTCCTGGCAGAGGATGAGAGGCGAGCGTGTGTACGGATGGATTGCAGCACACAAAATGCTGCATTGTAGTACGACTGCCTGGAACGCGCCGAAGCTGGGAGGGTGAATGAGTCCTCCAGCCTGGTTTGCATTCCTCTGCCCTCCCCGTTCCTTTCTGCTGTCGGTAAATGGGGTGGGCGGGCAGCCCCGGGCACTCGGTCTGTCTTGGAAAGCCACGAAGCAGACAAGCGCTGGCCGGGAGCATCCTGGCACGGAGCTGGTAGAGCACACGGAGTGCGCTGGCAGCGCCGGGGGACCCGCTCTGCTGTGCCGCAGGTGATACCCACTGTGCAGTATCCCCCCAAAAGGCTGATTTTTGCAAGGAGTGGTTTGCCACAGGGTGACAACTTACCACATTGACCTCAGGTTGTTCTTTCAAAAGTCTTTGGTTAGCTGGAAATAAGGTGTTTAATATGTCACCGAAGTATCATGAGTCACTGTCTGGGCCACTTTTGTATCGCAGAGACAGTTCTCCTGTGTGTCACTGCAAAGTCCACACTTGAACCTGGCATGATGTGATTTTAAAAACACCCCCACAAGAAGCTTCCCGGTGCTTCCTTCCCCCTCCAGCTGCTTTCCTGGTCCTGGCGTAGCCCTGGCCCCCAGTAGCCAGCACACCTCTGCTGCAGCTTTTCGTCTGCCTTTTCCCTGCCAGGCGTGTTTGCTCTCATTAGCACCCGGTCTCTTTGCTGTCAGCGAATGTTCGGGTTTTTCAGCAGCGGTGTGTCAGCAGTATCCAAAGGGGCCATTGATTTGCAGAGTGTGACAATGTCCTGGGCTGGCAGATTGTCCCTGGCTGCTAACAGGACACCCCTCTGCTGATGGGGTTTCACTGGGGGCTCACTGACTGTGCTTTTGGGATCCATTTGGGCACCAAACCTGTGGTGGGAAAGGGACCCTGACCCCACCTGGTGCTGGTCAGCAACCTGTCATGGTGTTAACTGGGGCTGAACCAGAACCATTGACAGAGGATGGACAGCCAGCCATGGGGACTGACAGCCCATCCCTGTGGGCTCCTCCCCTGCTTAAAGCACTGTATCTGCCCGGTTCCTCTGTAAGGCACAGCGGGTGACTGCCCCTGATTTACACATGGGAGCTGAACCACAGGGACTTCTCAGGCTTTCCCCTCTGCCCAGTCCTCCTGCTGACCCGCAAGATATCCCATCCACAACTGATGTCTTTGGTGTGAACCGGGAATGGGACACAGCCTTGGCATCTGGGCTGACAGCGAAGGAGAAAACAGACCTTCGAAAGGACTTTAGCCATAACTTGTGGATTCAGATGCTCATCTTCTTTTCCCCAGCCAGTCCTAGCAGATGAACGGAAGGTCCCTGGGGCAGTGGGCAGCGGTCTTGCTCGGGGACCACTGGAGGTGGCTGGCCTTCCCACGCCACACGTGCTGCCCTGCTGAATCGGGGCCCATTGCCCCACATCGCCGTGGCTCTGGTGGAAGCTGGAGGCGCTGGCGGGGCGGGGGTGGTGGTGTTGAGCAGTGGCAGTGCCGCAGCCCCGCAGCCCCCAGTCCCGCAGCCCTCAGTCCTGCAGCCCCCATCCCTGCAGCTCCCCGTCCCTCAGCCCCCATCCCTGCAGCTCC
>NW_009646340.1:1402769-1408272 GCF_000708025.1 Charadrius vociferus | reverse complement strand
TCCACCCCCCCCTCTGCCCCCCGGGCCCCTCCGCTGGGTGCCCGCCCGGGTTTATCCTAAGGGCGCTGGAGGTGTGAGCAGGGCCAGCAGCCTCGCAGGCAGAGCCCGTTCTCTCTTTGCTCAGCACCGTTCCTGGATATTTACCTTTTGCTTTTAAGCAAAGCCTTTTCTGCTGCCACTGGGGAAAAACTTTTTATAGCCAGACTTGCATCATGCCTGGGGAATGATTGGAAACGAAGCCAACTTCACTAGAGACAGCTGTCTAAAAATTGAAGCTGTTTTCTTCCCAATAATCTGTTTTCAATTTCTTCTGCAGCCCTTGAAGCCAAGAACAGAACAAAACAAGAGCTCCAGGAGATCCTATAGAATATTAATTGGGTCAGGGCCCTGGATTAGATGAATTAAAGTGTCTCCAGAAATTTCCAGCTCGACACAGTGAGGATCAGTTTCTCTTCAAACATTTTTTGCTCGAGCAGGAGGCCGTGCCCAGTCTGCCGTGGGGTTTGCAGCCACCTTTTGCCAAGGCAGCCCCCCGTATGCCCCAGTAGCACATCCCTGCTGGGAGCCAGCACTGAGGAGACGGGTGGGAGCACTTGCCTGTTCCCCTTCTCCCTCTGCTTCTTCTCCCCTTCACCTGCCTTTCTCTCCCTTCCTGCTATTGCTCGTTTTAATAGCACCCGATGCAATAGCCCTTAGTGTCGGTACTTCTGCCAATGGTCTGCAAGCCCAGTTTCAGGAGTGAACATCTGGAACCAGGACCCCACGTGTGAGTGCTGTGACCCTCAGTTTGGGATCAGCCAGACCCCACCTAGCTGGCACTGCGCAGTGGGTGATCTGGGCATCCTGGGATGGCAACCTTGAGCTGGGACTAGGGAGGACAATTTAAGTTACTGCTCCCTGGGTATGAAAATAGCTCCTGTATTGCTCAAAACCACCTGCAGGCAGAGTGGAACAGTAGCAAGGATGGACCAGCGCCAGGACCAAACCCTGCTGTCTGCCAGGTTTAACGGCTCCACGGGGTCTCGCTGCGCCCCGGGTCAGGGTGGCAGAGGAGTGGAGGCAGTGCCTCAGCTTTGCTTTGCAAGATATGACACTGCAAAGTGTCAGAGCCCCAAGAACACTAATGGGCCATTATGGCCATGACCAGCCTCAGCTGGTCCCACACCTGTGAGCCCAGGAGCTCTATTTAAGCTCAGCACAGGGGCTCAGATTCTTCCTGAGCTGTGCTGGAGGCGTGCTGGGCTCCAGGGTAGCCACGGCAATGCCTGGCCATGGGGCACTTGGTCCTGACCTCAACCTCCTGACCCTCTTCCTGGCTTGGTGTCAGCGCTGCCCTATCACTATGGACCTGCCTGGTGCTCCTGGACCTGATCCTAGCCCTGATGGATAAACTGACTTCCCAGCTTGACCTGGGACCTGCCTCATCATTGTGATATTGCCTTATGATCTGGGTTTTTGGGTGGACCTAGCTGCCACCTCTGGGTCTATGCTGCTCCCCTTGATGGCCTAACACCTGGGTTTGGGCACGGATCCGCAAGTCTGGCCTGGACTGGGATGGAGATGCAGGTATGGGATGGCAATGGACTCCTTAGCCCTGGCCCACAGGTGCTGCTGAGAAGACCAGGGACCCTCTTCAGCTCTGGTGTTGCTGTGCTATGGCCTGAGCAGGATGGCTTGGTCAGAGCCTGTACGCAGCATTAGATCCCTGATGCGGTGGGGTTTCAGATGGAGGGGATGCCCTTTTCCTCTGGTGCTGAGGGTCCTGCAGCCAGCACCTCCCCACGTGTGGCCTGTCCCATGCAGCAGCTCCTGCATCCCTGCAGCAGCTGACCAGCCACGCTCCCATCCCTCTCCCCCCAGTCCCACCCTGAACGACTGTGTGAAGGGTTGAGAGCTTGGTTGAAACCCCTGAAGAAGCAAAAAGCTGATCCTGTGGCTCCCTGGTGGAGGGGAGAAACAAAACCAGGCTCCAGGTGTTGCCTGGGCAGCCCGTGGAGAGGTGAGACGTGTTGCTTGGCCTGGGCAGGGGAACTGTGCTACGGGCTGGGGAGATGGGGGTTTTCCTGCTCTGACAGCATCCTGCTCGTGAGCTGAGCTGTGATATTAGAAAGAGTCTGAGGGGGGCAATATTATGCTGTTTTCTGCTGCTCAGTCCCAACCAAAGTATCTCGGAGCAGGTTGGGTTTGACAAAAGCATTCTCCCTTTCTTTTTTCTTTTTTGCAGTGAAGATGGGATGCGTGGCACTGACCTGTGGCATCACAGCCCGTCAGAGAAACGCTGTCCTCGGTTCCTCTCTGTCCTTTAGTGGCCCAGGTGGCAGTGTCTGGCCAGGCACTGGTAATCTAATTATCTGGCTTATGCTGGGGATGGGAGGGCAGCTCAGCCCCCCCAGTGCCACACGTGCAGCTAAACCCCAACCACACAGTCTCCTCTGGGGCTGGAGAAGCTTGTTGCTGCTGGTCCCAGCTGCTGGGTGTCTGTACACCACCCTGACCAGGCGTTTCACTTGGGATTCTCATTGCTCTGCCCCGATGCAGTGACTCTGCAACTTTTAGACAGTACTTGGCCACGGGACAGGGTGTGAAACCTCATCTAGCTCCTTCGCGGCTGGAGCAGCCTGTGAAGATGGAAATCTGCTCCCAATACAGCCCTGGATAACAGGAGGAATAGCTGGGGGAGCCCTGTGGGTTTGGGGCTGCAGAGATTTGCATACGTGTAAAACTGCACAATTTTGGCTCCCTGGGCCCTGCCGTGCAGAGATAAAATCAGAGGTGTCAGCCCATGTGTCTCCTGGTTCTGGTTCAAAAAGTGGTTTTGAATAGAGAAACGTGTTAACCTGCCACGGCCGGGCTCATGCTTCTCCTCCAGAGCTTTATCTGCGGCGTTCTGCGCAGTGACCCCTCGCAAGAGCAGGGCAGCCTGCTCGCTGCCGAATTCCCTCCAGAGAAGTGCTGCAGGAAGGGGTGTGGGGGGAAGTTGTTCCGGACGAGGCTTGGCACGCTCCCCTCCGCTCCTTGCCGGCAGGTCCTGGTGTGACGGGCTGCACCGCCGGCTCGGGATGCTCTGAGCCAGACCCAGAAAGGCTGGTCCAGCTCTGCGGGAGAGGTCAGGTAGGTCTGAGTGGGGCATTGGGATCATGTTCCAGCCCCAGCCTGGACATCGTGGTGCTGCTCCTGTGGAGGTTTTGATCCGCAGGTGAGCTGTGCCTTTTGAGATGGTGCTAAAAACCTGCAGGAGAAGCACATTGGGCCAGGCTGGGCTGAATCTGGGTGCAAATTTGGTCTCTGTTGGTGCATGGTGTCTAGAAAGAGGGCACCATCTCCCTGCTCGGCAAGGGGAGATCCCCTCCATCCCAGCAGGATGGTTTCCCCTCCAGCAGAGTGGCGAGGATGGCTCTGCCCTGCCTCACCCCTTGGCTGCTCTGAGCTCTCCTGAAAGGCTTTGCTGAGGGCGGCAGAGCTGTGGTGCTGAGTCCCAGCTCCGTCACACCCACGGCCTTGAATAGGGGACATGTTTATTTAAGGAATAACATAACAGAGGAATGTGCCCCAGCAATGAACGCACCTCCTTATTACTAGGAATAAGCACCGAGACCTGCCCCAGTGTGGTGTGGGGACCCACTGGGACCTGCTGGAGCATGCCTGGTTCACATCCCGCCCTTCTCCCTGGGTTTCCCTTTGTGAAAATTGGAGCCAGGGCAGGGAGGGACTGGGGTGTGCCTGTGCTGGGCTCCCCCAGGGAGCAGGCACCAGGAGGGTCTTCTGTCCCATGTGGGCACTGACCAGGCAGCGGGGCAAGAAGGGGGATCTCTCACCATCCCAACCAGCCGCTGGTGGGAAGTCGGCTCCAGTCCTGCAAGTAGCACCAGGCTCAGTGATTCCTTGGCAGCAAAACCTTCCTCCAGTGCCTGAGGCATCACTCATTGTGGTGAAGGTGGTGGGTTTCTTCCAGCATGCTTGGCCAGGGAAGCCTTGTACCCACCCTCTTATCTCCTGGCCTCCTCAGGATGATCTTGGCTGATAATGATGTTGGCATTAACCTGAGAAGAGGTCACATCCCGGTGAGGTTTCTGTCTTAGCTGCTACAGCTGATTCAGACTTTTCTCAGCTCCATCCTTTGACAGCGCTGGCACAAGAGGGACAGGGCTGTGTCTTTCCACGGGATGGAGTCAGCTCCTTCTCTTTACCCACAGGAGGAATCAAAGGGCAGCTGGAACCACAGGGCCCAGGAGGAGACGAGCTGTCTGTGCCTCACCCCCATGGCATGGCAACGTGAACCCTGCTTCCATTTGAGGTGACATTACCCTCGCTCTTGAACTTGCACGCTTGACTTTAGTACTGTGGAAGAGGCTGACAAAGCGGGTAGGGCAGAGGGAAGGGTGGTGCTGCCACCAAGGCGAAGCTGCCCCATGCTGTGGGGAAGGCGTGCTCTTCTCGCCCGCGGATATCGGGGCTGTCTGCACCCGGTGATCTGAAGAGCTGGGTGAGAGTGGGGCTGCCTTTGTCCTTGGGTGACCCACAGCTTCCAGGGTGGGCTCTGGAGGCATTTCCAGGTCTGAAATGCCTGCCGGATCCAGACCACTGCTTTTTCTCACAACCCAAAGTAGCGGCACTCAGGGAGAAAACAGGGATGCGTTCCTCTGCCTCTTCTCTGCTGTATTACCTTTAAAGCTGTGCTATACCAATGTCCTGTGGGCCCTGGAGCAGCCTTGTGTCCCCATAGCTCTAGTCAAGCATCCTTTCTGGTCCAGGAGATGTTCAGAATAGGTTGAAATATATAAGCATGGTCTGATCTTCCGTGCGAATTGGCCCTCTGTGTTACAGTCTTAATCCGGTTAGGGGATCAGTGGGGCAGCCCTGCAGTGGTCTGTGTGGCAGGCTTGCGGTGGCCCACGTGGCTCTGCCAGCGGCTACATCCCAGAATGTGCCTGGGCATCTGCGCTGGGCAGGTGTGCATTTCTGTGCTGCTCAGAAATGCCTCAAAATGGGGAAATGCAACTTGTTTATGGGATAGCCTCATCTGTGCCCTAGGATACACCTCAAGGGGGTGAGGGGATCCACTGTGGAGGTTAATAGGTCTTTCTATTTTCAGTCTAGCACTGCTTTTAGTGGTGTGAGGGTTGTGGTTTCCTCGGGACCAGTGCCAGGCAGGAGTCCCCAGCGAGGTCTGCCCAACTGGCATCTCTCAGGTGTACCCAGGTAGCCATCAGCCTTCCACAAAGCTGCTCGGTGGCACCCTGTGTTTGCCCTAATGCTCTTTGGGCTGCTGTTGCATGAACATCCTTAGGAAACGCCCGTCACCCACTCCCTGCCGGCAGAGAGCTGGGGGAAAGTCTGCCTGGGAGGGTGCAGGACCTGCTTCTGCTTTTGGAGGCCAGTGTTGGGTCTGCTTCCAGCTCCTTTGAGAGCAGAGGGGAAATGAAGTCCCTTTGGGGAGCAGGGTGGCTCCTCAGCTGGGTTTTTGCCTTTCTCATTGACTGCAGGGTCCTGTGATCCTCAGCAG
>NW_009646340.1:1398689-1402709 GCF_000708025.1 Charadrius vociferus | reverse complement strand
AATTCCCACCAGTGACTCCAGCATGGGGACTGGCGATGGCTGGCCCTGGGGCAGAGGTTTTTCCTGCCCTGCGGGGAAGCTGCAGAAGTTAAATGGGAAATGCTGAGATAAGTTAGGGCTTTGTCTCAAAAAAACAAAAATTTTGCAGAAGCAATGGATGTTTGGGCTGAGAGCGTCCACTCTTGCAAAAATGACCAGTAGAGCAGTATGTTGTGGTTGTACAGGACATCAGCATTTATAATCCCTTACTGGTAGAATTAATCTAAACACTTTTTCCTCTCTTAGCCACTTACCAACAAGTGTTGCCTACAGCCCATTGTATCTGGTTTAAAATGTGGTGGCAAATCCTTATATTTTACTAAGTCATATATCTTCCAAACATACTTGGTATAGTGTAATAGATTTAAAAGATGCTTTTTGGGCCTGCCCTCTAGGTAAGGAATCCAGAGATTATTTTGCCTTTGAGTGGGAGGACCCCGAAACGGGACGAAAACAACAATTAAGATGGACTGTGCTACCACAAGGGGGGCGGGGAGCACCCAAAACCAAACAGAGAAGTGGTGGTTTTCGTTTTTTTTTTTCTTGAAAATCGAAGCCCAGCATAAGCATGCTTTTTAGTGTTCTTTGGAAAGTTGTTTGCAGGTGTCAGCAATGCTGACACACAGGTGGTCTTAACCTGTAGGGGCAAGAGAAAGGGAGCAGATTTTAATATAACCCCTGGGAAATAAGTATTGGAATATCTTCCAAGATCAGTTTTATCCCTAGTTTGCTGTCTGGGATTTTTCTAAAGACACAAAAGATAAACAATCAACAGCTGAGACTGGAGCCATGGGTGGGCTGTGCAGACGGGTAGTTGTTTTCCCCAGGGGTGGCCTCAGAGCATCCTCATGTGGGGCCTTGTTCTTGGCCAGACCACCACAAGCATGAGATGTGTCCCTGTCCCTTGTACCGTCCCTGCTAGTCTGTGGTGGCTTCCACACATGGTAACGCAGCCTGGGGTGCCTCTTGCATCCCCCAGCCCTGTTAGTGTGCGCCCTCATCCCTCACTCCAGCATCCCTGGAGAAACAGCAGAGCTGGTGCTCCTGCAGCTGCCCAGATGTGCACCCTCCCGCTTGCATGCCTTGGACTGCCTCTCCTCCTGCTTGCAGGCCTCAGGGGAGGCTCCCAACTTGTGGCAGCGACAGGAACTGGGTGAGCAAAGTCATACTGGGGCCCTTCATAGCGGTGTTTTCCCCCTGAGTTGTTGTTCGCTTCCTATTCCTACCACTGTGGCTCTGGGGAGCATCTGTCGTGCTGAAGGGACAGAGGGGTTTGGTCTCTTCTCCACTTCAAAAGCAGTGTTCCTCGAAGCTGAACTCAGCACAGGGCTGTCTGTCTTTACAAATGACTCAAAGGTTTGACCAAAAATGGAAGGGAAAGCAAATGAGGTCTGAAGTATTGGGCTGACACAAATATCCAAGCAAGGCTTTGGGTGGAACAGAGGGCCCTGTGTGTGCCGTTCTGGCTTCCCAGGTAGGAAATTGCCATCAACCATTAACAGACTCTTGTTCTTCTTGGGCCTTCTGGCTGCAGGGAGATGTGGTGTTCTCTGTAGGAAAACATTCATTAAATATCAACAGTGCAGCAGTTGTCGCAACCGCCCGATTAAGCCAGAGGTAAAGATGGATAAAGTGGATCAGGGTCAGGTCAATTAAAATCAGCCCAAGCCTTATTTCTAAGGCTCTGCAACACAGTTGAGTGCAATGAATATGCTAAGTGGTCCTGGTGTTGACACTCCTGGAAATAGCTGAGTCTGCAGTGTACATGTATTTGCTAAGCAGAAAAAAAACATCAAAACCTCCTTAGTGCACCATTCCAAGTTGATGGGGCCAGTTCAGCTCCATTTGCCTTTTTCTGACCTTTGCTAACAACTCTTCTCCCAGCAGAAAATTGCCCACGTGCTGTTTTTTACCTTGCGATTTCCTTTAATCTCAAATGAAGTCTCTAATTGACCTCTGTCCTTCCAGTGTAGATGATACATCGAGCAAGGCTGTGCCCACAAAAAGGCCATTAGAAAGCACCGTGTATTCACACTGGGACCGTTTATGCTACAGATGCTTTGAACCAGAAGTCAGACCTCAAATATGTGATGCTGTGGGACATTCTCCAGGCAAAACAGATGTTTTTCAAGTGGCTGCTAAAAAAGCCCACAATGTGGAGGTAAAATGGTCCGTGTGAGCCACAGCGTGCCTTGCCCAGGTACAATTTCACACCCAGTTACTAATTTGCACGCTCAAGCATTTTATTTCTGCCCAGACCCTCTGTGCACACCCAGGGGAGTGCTTTGGGAGCCTGGAAAATCTTGCCTTTTGGTGACTTCAGAAATCCCAAGTTTTAGTGCATAAAATACCTGCTGCTTATTCCCATTGGTTTCCCATGAGCCTGTTTTAGTGCTGCTCCATCCCACAGGCTCCTGAAAGCCCTGAGCGGTGCTGGCATCGCTCTTGGCAGCTAACAGTTACTTTCCCCTGCCAGTCACTATTTTGTAAAGAATATTTTTGCCGGTTAAGTGTGGCTAATGTGCTTTCATCTCTACAGTATGGATGCAGTCAGGGCATCTCTGAAAGGTGGTACTAAATAAAAAAGATGTTGAACTCTCCTCCCCAGCCAAGCCCTGTGCTTTTCCCACGGGCTCTGCTGCAATGCACATACCCAAACGACCTTGGGATTCGAGCTGAAAAACTGCTGTTTTCTCAATGCCTACTTGGCTTTGAGGCAGAAATTCCATCACTGCTCTCATGGCAAAGCCGAGGAAGAGTGACAAGGGATGCCGGTGACATTTCCCTGTGGAGCAACGAGTCTGCAGCATGTCCTGCATTCACTAAGCAGCGCCTAGCACCAGTTTAGAGCCCCCAGTTTCAGGGCCGCTCGCTCTCCTGGGCTGTTTCATGTCACCTCGCTGGGGCGGCAGCGTGGCAGTGACAGCACAGGGCTGGAGGAGCGCCCAGTCCTCCCCGTCCCTGCAGGCAGGACTCCGGCATAGCTAATCCCCTGCTGCCAGCTTCCACAAACAGTGTCCCTCTGGTGTAAACACAGCTGGGGAAGGAGAAGAGGAATCTTTATTTTCAAACCATTTGTGGTAGCGTTCATGCCTACAGCCCCAAGTGCTTTCTCTGCTTACACACCAGCACAAGCGATAGTAGTATGTTACATTGATTTTTCATCTCCAAGGCTCCCTGCAGACCTGGCCTGCGATCTGGGGACAGCTTCACCTGAGCAGGTGAACTCCAGTCACGCAGAACAAGGCCACGATCCCAGTTTCTTCAGCTATTTTGGAAACATCACCTGCCTGCTTAAGGCCCTCCAGGCAGCTTGCATCTCGTCTCACCTGGGGCTGTGCCAGCACCCAAGGGATGTTCCTCAAAGCTCACTCTGGGGGGTGGTTCCACCTTGCAGATTTGCCTTTAGTTCAACAGGTGTGACTTTGTGGGTGCTCCAAGACTGGAGTGGCTGAAAGCTCTGCTGTCTCCAGCACCACAGAAGCCGCTCGGCGGGGAAGAGCAGGACTTTTTGCTTCACTGTCCCACAACACTGCGGGCTGCCATGAGCATCACTTATGGGAGAGGAAGGCAGGAGGCAGAGGAGCAGTGTAAAGCATGGCCAGGTGACAAAAAATAAGAAATGGAACGCTGAGCATGAGTTTGCAGGAGCTGAAAGCAGGTGTGTGATGGGCCAAACAAGTCCGAAAAGCCATCGGACAAAACAATTGCGTCACCGAGCAGCAGCTTTGTAAGCAGGAAAGGGGGTGAGGGATGAGTGCTCCTAAGCTGAACAATTAAGTCCTTTTTAGGTTAAAAAAAATATTGCTGCATTGGCTTAAGACTGCAATCAAAGCCGGAGATCGCATTCCAGTCCCACTGCAATGAGCTGTTGGTTTATCGCGTTGTATTTTCCTTCGATGTTATCGTCAGAGGAGCGACCCCGCCCGGGCTCTGGGCTCCCCACGGAAGGAAGGGGGGGGGAGGGGGGGGGAACGACAT
>NW_009646340.1:1380369-1398462 GCF_000708025.1 Charadrius vociferus | reverse complement strand
GGTGGCGGCGCTGCCGGAGGCTCTGGGCTGGGAGCGGGACGAGCACCGCGGTCGAGGTGCCGTGCACCGGGGCTGAGGCGCCGTACAGCGGGGCTGGGAGCGGGGCGTGCAGCGGGTGAGAGGTGCTGTGCGCCGGGGCTGGGAACCGGGACCTGCACCGGGTGAGAGGTGCTGTGCAGCGGGGCTGGGAACCGGGACATGCAGCGGGTGAGAGGTGCTGTGCGCCGGGTCTGGGAACCGGGACATGCACCGGGGGTGAGAGCCGGGGCGTGCCCCGGTGCGCAGTTCGGTGGGAGGGGGCCGTGCCCGGGGCACGGCGGTGGAGCCGTGAGGGTGGGTGCCCTGAGGACGCACTCGGTGGTACCAACCGGGGTCTGCACTGCCCCGGCCCGGTGCTCCCCACAGGGACACACGGGAGCTGCCCCGGGTGTCCCGGACATCCCGGCATCCCGCCGCAGGAGCAGTGCAGGTCCCTCAGCTCCTCCAGGCCAGAGATGCTCCGGTAGCCTGGCTGGCAAGCTCTGAAGGATACCACACTCTAAGCTTTGGCTGCTTGTCTACTGAAACAAACACTTTCTTTCGGGGGTTTTATTTTTTTCGTTTGGGGGTTTGGTTTTGTTGTTTTATTTTTTGGTGAGAGTTTTTTCCTCTTAAACACTTAGTTCAGTTATTCCTCAGATACGCGAGATACCATCTTGGTGATTGCTGTCAGAGCGTGCGCCGGTCTTTAACTCTCACCACGTGTTGCATAAATGCATCTCAAGTAGGATCACACAGTAACATATTTATTAATCAGATAATAAAAGAGTTGAGAAGGAAGAAGATGAAACAGATGTGGTTAGCGATAACCCCGTATCGATGGCAGAGCGCTGCCTGTGCTGCGGGGCAGCTCAGCTCTTAGCCTGTGCTCTGGGTAAGCCGGCGTACGGGGAGCGGGTGTTCTCTGCCTGGCCGCATTCAGGCTCTGGCTCTGATGACCAGGCAGAATTGGGCTCTCGGTGGGCTGCGAGGGGCCGGGGCACAGGAGACCAAGAAAAGTGATGTGGGTGTTGTGGTGGGAGAACCTGAGTGGTGGAAACTGCATGCGGCTTTCCTGGGGAAGAAGGTTGTCTTCAAAAGCCCAAAAGGTTGGTTTGTTTGGTTGTTTTTTCCACTGTTTGCATCCTCTACCCCTCCCAAACCACTTATCTCTGAGCTCACACCAGAAACATTTAGCGTACTTGGAAGAGCCTGTGTGCACGGGTCTGATTTGTGTTTGCTCCATCGTTACATGAGGTTTCCCTCTCAGGGAAGGTGACCCGGGCAATAGCAGGCAAACCTTGATACCGAAATCACGGGAGCATTGACACCTGTTAATGCTTTAAGCTTTTTTTAAGGCTACTTCAGTTTTGGGAGTTGTTGGCATTTCATCGGCTTCACTAAGACCAAAAGCTGGTGGGTCACCCCACTCATTTTAAACTTTTGGCTGAGAGAAGCAAGTTAAGTTCTTCTTTCACTTGTGCTTCTTCCTACTTTTCCAGTGCGTGGGAGAGTGGGATGCTGAAGAGAGAGACCTGGGAAAAAGCGTGCAGGGTTTGACCACTAAGATCGGGCTTCTGTTGTCTGGGTGCCGGCAATTATGAGACTGGTTTTCCTGAGTCAGGCAGTCCCTTTCAGTCCTGTGAACCTGCTAAGTCAGGCTTGGGGAAAAAAAATGGGTCTGAAGTCAGTTAATGAGCCCTATTCATTCCCCTGGACCCTCTGCCATTGGGAACGATCAGTTTTGTGTTTTAGAGATGTTTCGGGTACCCGGAGCAGCTCCCAGCCGCGGCTGAACGCGGGGCCAGGGCTGCCTCCACGTTTTTCGGGAACTCGCTGACTCCCGGCTGCCGCGGCGGGTGGATGGGGAGCTGTGGGAGAGCGACTTTGAACCCTGCTTATTGTAGGCCAGGGAAGAGCAGAAAGGACTGCTGTTCCTTGGATGCCGACCGTCAGCCTCTCCCCTCTCTGCTCCACATCCAGAGCAGAGGCGGTGTCCTCGCTCGCTGCTGGCTCCTGTCCCCGCAGACCAGCCCCAGCCGGGGGGCTTTGGGACACGGGGCTCTTTCTCCTGTGGCCCCTCTGTGCCTTGAGGCGTGTTGCAGGGAGCAGGCTGGGAACGGGGGCTTTTGGGGTCAGACCCGACTTTCTCAGCAGCTGGTGCAGCTCTGTCCCTGGATGCTTGTTTCCCAAATAAGCTCAGGCGGCACTGGGCAGGAGTTCCTGCAAGCCCTCCTGGGGCACACTGTGTGTGTCACAGCGTTCTGGGACCTGTCCCTATCCGAAGGGAGGTGATTGTCTCTGATGTGCCCTTCATACCTGGGAACTGGGAGAGATGGCCGGAACTGGCTGTGGCTGTGTGTGTCGTGTCGATGGTTGGGAGAGCGCCTGGTGACCAAACCCGGGTAGGACCAAAGGTGCCCACTGTGCTGCAGAGCGCTGGCTGTACCCGGGGGCTTTGGGTGGGCGTCCTGCCCTGCTCCCTGCCGCGCTGCAGCCTCCCCCTGCCGCAGACAGACCTGCCCGTCTGTGCCGAGTTGCCTTGGGTGCAAAACTTGAGGGGGAAAAAAAAAAAAATTAAAAAAAAAAAAAAAAGGCGATCCTTATTGTGGGGAGTGCAAGCGCACGAGGGTGTGCTGAGCATGATTGTTTTCTTTGGCTCATGCACCTCTCCTGCACAGCCTGACCCCTGCCTGTCTTGGCACGGGTCAAACCCTGGTGCCGTCGAGGCTGCGTGGAGCTGCGCCGTACCTTACGCCGTGCAGCGCGTACTCGTTCCTTCCGTATCGCTCTGCAGCCACACACGGGCATAACCTTCCCGGCTCCGCTTGTCAAACGTGATGCTCAAAGTGCAAGGACTTCGTTTACTGCTCCGAAGCGTTGCCTCGTTCCAGCTGCGCGCGGGTGCGAGCTCCGCCATGGCTCAGGGAGGGACACGGCCGAGCCGTCCCTGCAGGAGGGTGACGCACAGCCACCATCACCTATTAACGGCACCAGGAGCCTCGTACCGAGGTCGGCGGAGTGGTTGGTGCCGGGAGGAATAGTACTAACGGCTGCTCCGCATGGGAGCATCCTCCTCCTGACTCACCAAAGCCATGTGTCATGTGAATGCTTCTCTACAAAGCACAAATATTTCTTGCCATGGAGCAGGGGGTGGGTCTTATAGTCTCCCACGTTTCTCTTTTAAAGGCTCAAACCTCACAGTATATGGCAGATTCGGCTCCAAAATGCGTTTGTGGGTGTCGTCAGGCTTGAGGACAATACTGTGCCTTTTCTACTCCACATCCCTCTTGGGCCAGGCTCACCTGGTGCTTCTAAATAGTGTTTGTGGTGAGTTAATGAGGAGGAGAACTTGGCTCCTGACAGTGCGCTTTCATAATACTGGTATTTGTGGAGCGCTGGTCAGGTTTTTTGCAGTGGTTGGCATTTGTCTTATCTCTTGTTGAATTTTGCTCTCTATTAACGTTTTCCTGCCGCGTGTATCTAACAATTGACAAATTACACCTGTAATTACTCTGTTTTTCAGTTGTTGCGATCAATAGAGTGAACTTTAAATTATCACCTTTTAATGTGCTCATAAATAATCCCGGGCAAAGTCATCACTAAGGGTTTTAAAATGATGCAACTTTAGCGGCTGCCTGGATTATCTATTAACGACTGCTGGAAACCATCAAAATAAAAGGTGAGGTTGGTGTTACTTTTACCATGATGTTAGGGCTGACTTTGTTCATTGTATATATTTAAAAAAAGACCCTAAACCCCCCTAATGCAGAAATCCCCTCCAATGCATTAGCTTGGGCGGTACTCTTAATGCCACATAATAGGTGAACTGAGCAGTTAACTGCTCTGCCATGGTCGGCTGAGCAAACCCAAGAGTAATAGAGAAATCCTGTTGGGTTGACTGTAGCTGAAAATACTTTGAATGTTTGGTTAACTTTTTCCTCTTAATTTCACTAAATTGAAAAGAATCAGACTTGACCTTTCAACGGAACATATTTGTTGCAGTACCTCATTTTGTGTTTCAATTTATTTTTGAAGCTTATTAAGTTTCAGAGAAAACATTGCAATATTTTCAGCAGAAGTCAAGCCAGAGCCCTTAAAACTTCCCTTTTTTTTTTTTTTTTTTTAAATCTGAACCAACTTGCTGATATCTGCTCTAACGAGTCACGTGCTGTGCTTGAGCTAAAACTTTTGCATAAAAATGAAAAGCGCTCCGTTTGCTCCGACAGCCTTGCTGGGGGTTGGCTGTGCTGAGGACGCACAATTTATGGCCGGTTACGTCTTTTGAACTCATCCCTCTGGCTTTGGGCAACTCTTTAGTGAAACTCAGAGATTCTATTGAATTGCACTGTGCTTTGCATCATTGCGCTATGACTGGGCTGGTCGGTGTACTCGCTCTCGGCTGCGGTGCTGTGGCGGTGCAGAAGCAGGGCCGACGGGTGGCTACGCAGAGGTGGCCCTGAGGGTCCCCGCTGCAGCGGGGGGAAGAGCAGTGCTCTCGACCCGGGAAAGTGTTTGAGAGCTCTGCTGCTTTCTCGTTCTTCATCAGAACAAACGTTCCCACGTCCAGGATTGCCGCGAGAAACTAAGGCATCGCTGGTCCTGGCGTGGCTGAAGGCTCCAGCGCTGGTGCAGCCCATGGGGCTGTTGGGGTCCTGGACCAAGTGTCGAGATCCCTTTTTAATCTGTGTGCGCAGGCTTCCTCTCCAAATAAACCGGAGGATTTGGGGTGGGAGACTACGTGTGTGTGGACCTCTGTGTACCGAGGAGCAGAGCCCTGGAAGAGGCACTGGGCTCCTGCCTTCACCTTATTTCTGCTTGCTCGGGCATCATCTCCTGGAGCCACAGTTCAGGGAAAACTCTTTCGTCTTTATCTGGGTACTTTCCTTGACTGAGAGCAAGGTCATGTCACCCCCTTGTATCTGGAAAGTCTTGTGCTTTGTTTACCCAAAACAAACAGGCAGGAGGAGGGCTGCAGTGTAATCTGCAGTGAACAGCCTTCCACGGACCTGGGAACCTGCGGGATTTGCCGGCAAAGCGCCCCGGGGGAGCCGAGCTGCTCGCTTGCGTCTCTGCTGATTGCGTCCTTATCTGGGGCCAGCTCTCGGTGGAGACCCTTGTAGGCACACCTTTGCTTCTTCAGTTGAACGTCCCTTGGTAATCTAAATAGCCTGGATTAGTTCCCAGCTGCAGAAAACAACTCCCCCGAGCACTGATCTTGAGGAACCCCCACAAAGTTTTGGGCTGAGTAGCATGGCACAAGCACTTAGCTTAGGTCCGTCCAGAGCCAAAGAAATGCACAGCAGTGGAGAAAGACCCCGTTACTGGTGTTGAGAGGAACCTTGTTGCTTTACAAGCGTCTTGCCCGCAGCAGCGGCAGAAGGCGAGGGCTTGCATGGGTGAAGGGCACCACTGAATTTGCTTTCACAGCGATGCAAGTGTCACATTGGAATGTTCCTGCAGGAAATGCTTGAGAAATGTTTGGAGTGAGAAGACCCCAGTAGGTTCGGCTTGCTTGGTTCTTATATCCAGCATGAGCAAGTTTCAAGCCTGTAACTCCATCAGAAGGTCACAAGGGCTGTTGAAAACCTCAAGGAATGGAGCTCGTGTGGTTTTGAAATAGGAATCGGAGCTCAAGAGCGGAAAATGTGCCAGGCGTCCACATCTGGCGATGCAGATCGTGTCCGTAGTCTGTTATTTTATCTGTTGCTTCTCAGGACATTTAGTCCTCATAAGCAGGATTGCATAACGTGAGGTGGGGGGGAAAGATCAGGTTTTGCCCTTTTCAAATCTTCATCCCTGTAGATTCAGAGCGTGTCTTAAGGGTAGGAGAAGTGACGGGGTATCTTTTTACAACCTGCTGGCAGGAGTGTCAGTGGGGATATTCATGACCCCTGGGCCGGCTGATTGCAACGGTGCAGGATCAGCAGCTCGAGCTGCCCTGAGCCCGGCACCTGCAGTTTGCATCCCACTGCCGCACGTTTCAGTGGTAGCTTCGTGGCCATCCTATGGAGATGGCCTGAGCCCCAGCAATGACGGCCTTTTGCAGCAGAAGCGGTCAATGAAAACCCGGTCCGTGAGTCAGAAGATGGGTGTCTCTGCCTGCGTGGCAGGCGTCTCGGGCTGCGGGAGGAGGTGGGGATGGGAGCGACCTCGTGGGCATCAGTGCTCGTCCTGGAGATGGGCACGGCCAGCGCTGCACCGGGAGCCGGGCCAGCGGTGTGGAGCTGACGTCAGCTGCTCGTGGGCGCTTCGGAGGAGAGCGGAAGGATCTCGAGGTGGACAATTACGCGTTGCCCTGCTTGTAGGAACCGCTTACACATTTTTCTTCCAGCTCCTCATAGTTATTGTTTGATGCATACCCTGACGCCAGAGGGTTTGTGGGTTTTAATTAGTAACCCCGGGCGGTTTAGTTACCTGTGCAGATATCCAGTCCTCTTCTGAATCCTACTCAATTCTTACCCTTGGCGTCCTGCAGCGATCATCTGCACAGCAAAATTTGCACAATGTTATGACTAACAAGAACTTTGTGTACTAAGTTGCTGCTCTACAGTTTCATGAAAAAAAAAATAAATTAAATATGTATTTTGTAGGCTATTCTGTTGCTTAAAAGAAAACAGTTCTGGAAATGTGAAGATCTAGCTGAAACATTTTACAGCCAATATTTTCCTTCCCAGTTCGACTTCCAAATGACATTTCTCATGTTCCTCCAAAAGCCCCAGCTGCCTAATGGAAAAAGCTTGCTTTTGCTTTTCTGGGGCTCTTTCTCCAAAATCCATTGCTTCAGCAATAATCGGGAAACAGGGTTTGACAGTGAAGAGATCTGAGTTACTGTCCCATTTTTAATGAGTCAAAATTCAAGTGTTTTATTTGGAAACCAGCTTGTTAGCTCTACGGGCAACTCTTATTCTTTTTATTTTTTACAGCACCTTTTACTGACCCCATGTGTAGGATTGGAAAGCCTGTAAGCTCTGATAATGCTGAGTAATTAACAATATATCAAGACCTGATTCTTGGAAGTGTAGTCCAAGTTGTTGTGTAATGACTTTTAGCAAGTTAATTGATGCTTGGATGTCTGTGAATTGCAGAAGGAGCAAGCTGGAAAGTGAAGGTGTTTGGGGTTTGCTTTTTGCACTCTTCCCAAGCTCTAAACCATGGAAGCTAAATAAGGATAGGGCAGCTCCTGCAAAAGACTGGAAACAGAATAAATTTTTAAAGTTCCATTAAATGTGTGAGCTGCAGCAGGAGTAAGAAAATATTTAGGCAATACTTAGATATTGAAAAATAAACTTTATAATGATGGTATTTTAAAAATGTTTTTGTGCTTCCTTGTCATGACTTTGTCCCTGCATGGGGCTGCGTTTATACCTGTGTTAGCACCAGCTGCTTATCTCTCAACTTTTGCTGCAGCTCTAAGAGTACCTCACCGACTTCTCCTTATCTTACTGCAGGTCGAACTTCACGTCCACCTGGATGGAGCCATTAGACCAGAAACAATCTTGCACTTCGGCAGGTGAGTTGTGGGGGGAAGAAACTCCGGGAGCTGCAGTTCGAAAGCATCATCCCTTGTGCTGGCAGGCTGGGAGAGCTCTCCCTTGCTGCCCCGGCAGCAAACCTGGCTGGCTCTGGTCTTACCTCTGTGTGGACCGGTCCTCCGGCTGCACGGTGCGAGGATGCTGAGCGCTTCCCAAAGCCTCGTGTTGCAGTGGGACTGCGCTGGTAGCAGAAGCGTGACCGCGGTGGTCATCGGTCCTGTGAGCCGGGCGAGCTAAGGGGAGCCACTGTGAGAAGAGTAGAGAAGATGTCTCACAAACAGCCTTTGAAGTGTAGCCGGGAAGCGGCAGAGTCAGTGTATTCTCCTTTCTTTTTTTTCCGCGTTCCTAATTGCAAAAGCAAGTGAAATGAAAGCAGGTTGGGAGCGTCGGCTTGGTGGTGGTGCCGTACCGCCATCTGGGGAGGAAAAACCAGCTTGGGTGCTCCTCCCTGCCCTGCTGCTCTGCGCCCTTGAACCCCGGGCTGTCCACCCCGGGCCAACAGTCGAGGAGTCATGCTCGTGTGAGGGTGACCCGGGAACTTGGCAGTGACTTAGAGAGGCTGTTTCCTTGACAGAGCCCACATACATCTTCTTGCTTCGGTGTAGCTTGTGTGGGAAGCACCGGGGTGAATGATTAACTGGTGTGAGGACCTGGCTCCCCAGTTGTAAGCCAAATAAACGTAAGACTTCTTCCAGCTAGCAGATAGATACCTCAGATCGAGAAAGTGGCAAGCTTAAAGATTTCGGGAAACAGCTCTTAGGCACAACTCTGGTACTTTGGGGAGGAAATCAGGTGTGAGGAGGATGGGGAGTGGTTCTGGTACCCTGCGAGCTCAGCAGACTCCAGGGCAGTGCAATCCTAGGGGAAAATATTCTTTCTAAAGTGGCTTTTTCTGCAGGGAGTGGCCATACATTTTGGCGTGCTGTCAGAGGAAGGAGGGTGGATCAGAGAGGTCCATCTCGGTTGCTGCAGGGCGCTGGCACGGTGAGCTGAGCCAGGGTTCCTGGGGCTCTGCCCGTGCCACTGGTAGGCTGCAATACAAACCCCGATGGACAGAAGGGTCGGTGCTGACTCCCTGGGGCTCTGCTGGGTCCCTCTGCCAGCGATCGAAAAATGCCAGTGTAGTCCCCCAGGAGGGTCGTAGGAGCCCTGAAGCCCAGGAGGCACCAGCCATCTGAGGATCCTGCGCTTCTCTCTTGTTTAGGGCAGAAACCTTCGTTGCCCAAGTGTGTGCTGAGCTCTCTCTTATTTTTAAACAGCCCTGGCATCCCCCCGAGCTGCCAGCCCTCGGGTGGAGCAAGGCTGTGCTATTCATGGGCTTTAAAACTACCGCTCAGGCGAATGCAAAAGCAGCAGGGCAGTGCAGGAGGCTGTAGGGGACTGCCTTAATAACCTCACCCTGGACGCAGAAAGCTGCTTGTGGTCTATTTTTAAAGGTAAAGAGCTGGAAATAAATTTGCCAGGTGGTGGCTGACCATGTACAAATAACCCGAAGCTGCTGGGATGCACAAGCCCCCTTGGGCAGTGGCTGAACTCGGCTGGTTTTAGAAACTTTGGCTCCCGATTCTTTCAGCTCTGGGTCAGGCTTTGCATCCCCCCTGCCCAGCCAAAGGGTTTAGAGCCGTGGCAGACCCCTCGCAGGACTGCTGGGGCTGGGTGTCCCCAGGAGAGGTGTCCTCTCCGTGGTGGGACGGTGGGTGTGGTGCTGCCCGGGGCTGGAGGTAGCTCTGGGCAGGATGTGGAGGTGGCAGCGGGCACGAGCCCGTTCCCCCGGGGCAGCTTTGCTACCAGGTGGGTTGGCTGGGACAGCAGCAGCTCCCAAAGCCACGCTGGCAAGATCCATCAGAGCCCCGCAGCCGGAGACCTGACCCCAGTGTCTCTGGTCTGCGGATCATCCCAAAGCGCCGTCGCTGCTGCCTGCGCGGAGACAATCCTTCGGAAAGCACATGGAAGGGGTCAGAGAAATGGCTTTGCTGTAGGAAACCTTCGCTGGGTAAGTGGAGGAAGAGGCGGGCCGGTTCCTGGAGCAGAGAGTGATGTGTCAGTGCCACGGAAAGGGCAAGGCGGGAGGGAAAACCGATGCCTTGGCAGGGATGAACGTCCCCCACCGAGTGCCGGCAACTTAATCTGGGCAGACTGCATGTGAAGGCTGAGCGTGGGGCTGGTTTCCTTCCTGCCCGAGCAGAGAATGAGCGACGTTTTCTGGGCCCAGGAGCGGGGTCGTTTGGGCCGCTTCCCTGCAGGTTGCTCATCGGGACGGCTGCTGGCATCGGGACGCTAAAGCCGTCTGCGGCGTTTTGTCTCTATTAGCAGAGAGATCCATCAATCGGCTGTAATTCACTGTGGCAGGAAAGAGGATTAAAAACAAATGTCTAGTTATTATTCCTAATTTAGGTTGGCGTTCATGGCAGAGTGACAGCCTGTGGGGTGGGGTGGCAAAGCCCGCTTGGGAAGCGTGCAGCATCCTCGGCTCACAGAGCCCTTGAGCCCGGCTGTCACCCCACAAGGGACACCTCCACCCACCCGGCACTCCGGGCGCTCCAGGGACAAACAGCCTTTTCCCTCTTGGAGGAGTTTAGGTGGGCTTTGCCATCTTCATCCCTTTGGTGAGAGCAGTTGTCAGTTTGCTGCTGCGTGGGAGGTGTCCCCATCGGAGGAGATGCCACCATGACGTTGGGCTTGGGAACCGGCTCGCTCGCAGGAGCTGCCGGCGTTAAACCCACGAGCCACGACACTTCTGCGTGCGTGATCCTGGGCCTGGGGGCGTCTCCACGATTTTTCATCCTTTGAGCCTGCATAAGTGGAAATTAACTTTTCTAAAGAATTTTGGCAATTCTGCTGCCTGGACTGAAAGGTGCCAAGAAATAATCCAGAGCCCCTTTAGATGAACTCCTTCTTAAGCTGAAAATGTGCTCTGGCTCTGTTCCTGTCGGGTCACTCTGAGCTTGCATTTCGATTTGTTTGTGCTTTGCCTGTATTTTGGATTGCCTTCATCCCCGCTGAGATTCAGCGCTGCATCTGCGAGGAGATTTTGGAAGGACAACGTGTGCCATATCTTTTCTGTGAAGAAATGGAGGTTAATGCTGCCAGCTCGGGATGCGATTGCTGCATGAAATGGACTGATTAAAAATGTGATAGCTTTCTCTGTCATTCATTTCCAGGAAAAGAGGGGTTCCTCTTCCCGGCAGCACTGTTGATGACCTCCTGAAGCATGTCAGCTACAAAACACCACTGACGCTTACCCAGTTTCTAGAGAAGTTTAATCACTACATGCCTGCCATTGCGTAAGTACCCTGCTTTTTGCTTTTCCCCCACAACCCTTGGCAGGACCCCTTGGCTAACGTTGCTCATCCTTGGAGGTCACATCGCCTGTCCCCAGTGCCCATCCCTGAGGGTGACGAGTCCCGGTGATGGGTCCCACTGTCTCCCTGCAGGGGTGACCGTGAGGCAGTGAGGAGGATCGCCTACGAGCTGGTGGAGACGAAAGCAAAAGAAGGTGTCATCTACGTGGAGGTCCGGTACAGCCCTCACCTCCTGGCCAACTGCCGCGTGGATCCCATCCCCTGGGGCCAAACCGAGTGAGTGATCCCACCGTGCCGGGGAGCCGGTGGGTGGCCGGTGGGGCATGGAGAAGGCATGGCCCACGCTGGGCAGCCAGCATATGTTCAAAGTCTGGTGTAACCAAGCCTCCTCTCTCTTCCAACGCAGCGAGCACCGGCACTCTTCCACCTCTCTTCCCCATCGATAAGATTTTTTTCCTCTTATAATATCTCTGTGTACTGATGTGTTTTACCGCCCCTCGCTTTGGGCACCTAATTCTGCCTGTGCAGAGCAGCTCTGCTCAACCGCCCGGCTGCAGCCTTTCTCTGTGCCAGGGGAAGCGGCGTTCGGAGACGGGTTGCCTGCCCGCAAAATGTGAATCTGAGCTGGCAGAGACAGTGGGCAATGCTGGAGGGGGCTGGCGATACAATCCCTTCTTTACAGGTCATCATCCCCTCTGATTAAACCAGTGCTGGGCTCTGTGGCCCCTTGCGAAATGTGCTGTGATGGGTGTTGAGCCCCCGTGCTCGCCCCTGCCCGGCTGCAGGCTGTTGTGTGTCCTAATGAGATGCTCTGGCAAAGAGCGGGTTCCTCTGCTCGGGTGGGATTGGCATCTGGTTCCCCAAGGCTTTTCTAAATCTCACTATCATCTTTGCCATGCTTTTGAGCCCGACATCGGGTAGATTTGGGCATGGCATGGGTGTAAAAGGTGCTCTTCAGCTCTGGGCGGTTTCATCGGGCTCCTCTGGATGTTAAGGCGAGCGGGACCCTGGGCAGGCTGGGTTTTGCGTGGGGTGTCCCGTGGGGATGCTGGGCTGATCTGTGGCTCCCGCCTGCCTCCCTGGTGGGTGTCCGGCCTCTCGCTGACGGCTTTTCTTCCCTGCAGGGGAGACCTCACTCCAGATGAAGTCGTTAACCTCGTAAATCAGGGACTACAGGATGGAGAAAGGGATTTCCGCATCAAAGCCAGGTCTATTCTATGCTGCATGCGCCATATGCCAAGTAATGTATTGCAGCTCCCCTGCTGCTCTGCTCCCCTTCCCTGACGCGTGGCGGGGGGTGACGTCCCCTGGGCTCAGGTCCCCGCAGAAATGCGGGGAAAGCCCTGGTCCCGTAGACCTGGGTGTGATGTGGGACCAGACAGTGTTGAGAAGGAGTAGGTTTTTTTTTCTTGGTGGGGATCCTCTGCTCCCTTCACTATGGGGAAAGGGTCTGCTGGATGTGAGAGTGGGGGTCCGTGGGTACAACCAGTACCTGAAAGGTCCTGCTAGAGAGACGAAGGGCTCTTCGCTCCTCTCCTGGAGGAGGTGTGATTCCGGCTCATACCTCGCTCCCTGCCCAAAGGCTGGAGCTCTCCTTGGACCAGTTGAAGTTGTTGCTACAGTGAGTGGTTGCATCTGCCGCAACTGTCTGGTGCATCTGAGAGCAAACGGTCACAAGAGGACCACCAGGCGTGAGATCTCACGGTTTCCCTACCCGTGGTCACGCTGCTACAGCAGCATACTCCTTCATTGGCCTGGACCATGGGTCAGCCAGAGAATCTGCTGGCTGCAGTCTCTGCTGGTTTAAGCTGAAAACACAAGAAAAATATACTTAAATCCCCCATATATATATATATTTTTTTAATAAAATCAGTAGCTCTGAACTACATCGGTAACAGGTGGTGTGATCCAGAATAGGAAGAAAACTCAAACGCCAGTGTTTCACTGGGCTGCTGAGTTCTCTGAGCATCTTTCTCTACGGAAAGATGCAGTCAGAGCAAGATTTTATGATAAGTAGCTGTTCTATGTGAAGACTTGAGATATGACTTGAATGTCTTCATATCTCACAGCAGTTTTAAGTAGGCTTAGTAGGGGAGATGGTGGAAAGTTTTTTGCTAATGAATACACAGTTAATTTGTGTCTAGAAATGTGAAAAACGATATCCTTGGAAACTGGGAGATTTGAGAGTGGATTTTGGTTTTTTCCTGCCTGCACAATCAACCCCAAACAATACTTGGAAAACTTGACCCTTACATTCCCGGTTTCTAGGAAGAAAACTTCACTCATTGTAGAAATTGGAAAGCTGTAAGGCATTTTCACACTTCTCTGCAGTTACAGTCCCTGCCAACGCACAAGTGGTAAATGCAGAAGGTGGCGGGAGCACCTGAGGGCACGTGGAGCGTGTGCTTGCACAGCAGCTCGTGCCAACAACCGAGTGTGCGTTCTCCTGCCTCTGTCCCAGGGCACCAACTCTTAGCCAGAGCCGGTGATGCGCAAGAGTCTCTAGCACCGCCTTCGGGATGTGCTGCACAGTGAGAAGCCACCCTGTAATTTATGAACTGTTGAGAGAAAGGCAGAGGTGCCAGCCAGAACTAGCTCATATTAAACTTGTTAATAAAATAATGGCTCTAACCCAGGGAGTTGGAAACCAATGGAAAAAAAAAGATGAAATTGCACATGTTTTCTTATGTGTTCATATGATTTTGGAATTGTATGTACACAGCAGGTGCCTGTTAATAATTAATACTACTGTTTATCTCTGTTTCTTGGCCTTTTTGCTAAGGGTAAGTGTTCTATGAGCTGGTAGATGCGTGTCCTCTCTCAGAGGTTGTCCTCTGTCCTGATCAGAGATAACTCTGAAGTAGTGTTGGCCACTTGTTACTCTCTCTCTTAGCTGATGCCAAAAAAATAGAACTTTGAGAGTGTTAAATATCAGCCTTCCAGGAGGCCGACCAGCTCCTTCCCACCAGGAGCAGCATCCATCATCTTGTCTGGGGGAGTCGAGGATGCTCTGCAACAGGGCAGGGCTGACTTCTACAGGGCACCCCCGGAGATCCCTCCCAGCCCAAAATCCTCCGTGACCCAACGCGTCCGACAGGACGGTTCTTCCCTTTCCCTGCCCTCACCCAGCCTGGGACGGGGTGAAAGCTCAAGGGTGAGCTGAGGGATTTCTCCCACGCACCGTGTTACAGCACCTGGGCTGTGCAGTTCACTCACCTTGGGCCGACTGCAGCTGTGTTTGGAGAGGGTTGGGGTTTTTTTGCCTTTTTTTTTTTTTCCTGTGCTCAAAGTGAGCAGAAAAACATGATGAGAGCAGTGTTACAGCTGGTAAATGCATTTGATTTCCCTTTCATTGACAATGGACTAATCAGTTGGCAGCTTTTATTTGCCTGAAGATGGCAGACCTTTCTAGGAGTTCGTTAGCTTTCTTTTTGAGTGTCAAATTTTAGGAAAGACCAAAGAAAGTAGCTCTAAGCCTTCTAGTGGTGGGACCAGGATTTGTTTAGAAAAATGCTGGAGGTGCAACCCTTACGAATGCTTTCTCCTGAACCCTGGCGCTGTCTCTTCCAGGCTGGTCTCCGGAGGTGGTGGAGCTCTGCAAGAAGTACCAAAACAACTCTGTGGTGGCCATCGACCTGGCTGGGGATGAGACCCTGAAGGTGGAGAATACCTCTGAGCATAAGAAGGCTTACGAGGTTTGTTGAATAAGCTGCTTAAAAGAAATTATAAGAAAAACATATATTGAGGGGATGTGCGTGAGGGGACGCGCAGTCCATTATTCAGGCTGCAAACAGCTGGGACAGCTTAAAAATTCGTTGCAGCTATTAAAAACATTCAGTTAAATCGCAAAAGTATTTGTTTATATTTCCTAAATGATTAATGGCAGGCATCATTGCTTAAACGTGGCCTTAGAGCTGGAGCTCGGCGTGCTACCCTGTAGCACTGAGCGTGACGCGAGGGACGTGGAGCCCGTTTGTCCCCCGACAGCACCCCGCTGCCACCGGCTGGGGTCTGCTCCTGGGGCTCGGCGAAACCACTGCCGAGGAGACTGGAAGAGACTGGCTTTTCCAGTCTGGCAGAAATCACCCGAGGAGCAGAGAAGAAGCTGCGCGTTTGAAGTGCTTTTATCTGATCATCTCAAATGGGAACGCTGGAACGGTGTCAGGAGCCCGATCCGAGACTCTCCCTCAACCGCAGCGCTCCGCAGCGGCTCGAAGGGGAGGCTTTGTGCCTCGCTGCTCTTTGCTGGTGGGAGTTGGGGGTTGTTGGTCCCCTGCCTCGGTGGGAGAGGAGGCCGTGCACCGTCACTGCCAAAAAGGACGGTGGTTTGCAAGCAGCACTCAGGTCTGAAATGACACGGATCTTCCTGGGGGTCTTCGCCCCCGTCAGTGGGAGCCGATGCAAGGTCTGCCTGCGCTGCTGCGCTGGATGCACTGAGTGCTTATAAACTGAGACGTGGGCACAGGGTTTTATTAACTGACGGGCAGGTGTGTCTCATCCTGCCCCAGTGTGTCGGCAGTACCCACGTCCAGACTCCCCCATCTGAAGGATGCGCCTTGTCTCTGTGCCAGGGACTCACCCCAGCTCTGAGATGCTGAAGCGAAGTCCACTCCCAGCCATCAGCCCCTCTGGGCCTGCCTGGCAGGGATGTGCATCCCCAAAAGTAGTGCTGCTGCGGTCCACGGGGTATATAATGCATCCAGGAAAACTGGAGAGACTTGTGGTGTCACTTGGTCAGGCATGTTCTGCCTGGGAGCTCTGGGGGCTGCTGATGGGGAAAGAGCAGATAATGGCGAAAGCTTAACAGCGGCCGCAGCCTGCGGAGAAGCACTGGGGCAGAAGCGTGCAGCCAAGGATCCCGGGACCACCATGTCCAAGGAGGCAGCGATCCTTGGAGGAGAAGCCAAGGGAAGCACCATGTGTTCTCAGACAAATGGGCTGAAAAAGGGATGAAGCCACTCCAGGGAAGATGTGCCCATGGATGGACGTTAGACACAAGCTCCCTGCTGGATGCAGTGGATGGGGGGGTCAGGCCTCAGTGGCCAGGAGGCTTAGTGGGGAAGTGCTGGTACATGTGGTGTTCCTGATCCCTCTGCTTGTGTCTCCAGCTCCTGTTGGGATAGTTAGGGATGCCTGTCTTGGGAGTGAGGGAACAGGAGTTTCTGGTTTGTCTTCATCCCATGTAGAAACAAGTGGGAAATTTCAGTGCTGGTGTGAGTCTGTCTTTCTTGTTGGTCTGGTACTTCGGCCAGAGGGATTTTGTTATTTTAAAAAATGCAAAAAAAAATAGCTGTTTAGGAAAAGTCAACACTCACTTAAATGTAGGGAGCACACAGTGCCATTCAGGTGGATGCACACAGGGCTCTTCTGTAGATGTCTCAGGCAGGACCTGGGTGTGCAGCACATGAGGAGCTGAAAATCAAGTAACTGAAAAAAAAATAATGAGTGAAAATCCCTGAAGGAGTGCCCGGGAAGAGTGTCTGCTGCAAGACAGGGCTTGCAGCCTGCAGCGCCCCTGCCACTGCCGGCTGGGTGGTCCTTCTCCAGCAAGCCAGGAGCCGGGCTTCCCTCGAGGCTGTGCAGCTTCCCAAAGCCTGGGTGATCTGTGGTCACCCTGGCAAGGGTTTTTTTGGGATGGTTACAGATAGCATCTCAAAATGCCCTCAAAGCTGAACCCACAGGGTCCTCCCAGCTGGGCTGCCTCCACCCCAGCCCCTTACAGAAGGGAAGCACTTGGTGTCTGAGCATCATCTGAGCTTCATCTCTGCCCTGGGGGTTTTTAAATTCTCCCACTTGGCTGCAGCCAGCCCAAAAGGGAGAAGTTTCAAAGCTCGGAACTGCTGCAAGGTTCATGCAGAAGAGCAAGTGGGTGGAGGAAGGCGAGCTTTGAGTTTGCTCCTGTCTGGAGAGGAGACACTGGTGGACTCGCCCGGTATTAAAAGACCCTGAGGAGTCTGGTTGGGCTCCAGGGGAAGGTAGCCAGACTTCCTAAGTTTCTCTGCTTCTGGCATTACCAAGCTCTTCTCTTGTGGCCTGTGCTACAGCAGAGAACGTGCGCCGCTCAGGCTGCGGGGTTTGTGATTTGGGGGCTCTTTGCCCAGAGCCCCATTGCTTGCTGCACCCCCGCGTGCGGCGCCAGCCCAGGGGGTTTGCTGAACCTTGCTGCAGGTGATGGGACAGGAGCGTGTCCTCCTTTCCTTTGCAGGAAGCTGAAAGATGCGGGATCCATCGCACCGTCCATGCCGGGGAGGCTGGCCCGCCTGCCATGATCAAGGAGGTACGAGGAGCTCCTGGCTCGGGGCAGGGAGCGGGAGGGACCGGGGCAGAAAGAGGGACAGTGCCGGGAGGTGTCTCTGCATCTCCTGCACTGGGGAGAGAGGAGCCCAAGTCCTCTCCATATTTGTACCAGAGCAAGCGTCAGGGACCCAGGCAGAGATCTGGGCCCGATGGCTCAGAGAAGGACCTCCCCGGAGCTGGCTCGGTGGCACGGGCTGCACCCGTGGTGGGGCAGGGTCTCTGGGCGGGAAGGAGCCGAGCTGGTGCTTGGAGGCTGTACGTGGTTTTCCCGTGCTCTCCAGGCAGTTTATCTCCTGAAGGCTGAGCGCATTGGCCATGGCTACCATGTCCTGGAGGACCCCGAGCTCTACAAGGAGCTGCTGAGAGCAAAGATGCATTTTGAGGTAAGGATGCGTGGTGGGAGGGTGACAGCCGGGTAGCTGCTGTCTGAGTGGAAAATCAGCCCTCGCTTGGGCTGTGCCACAGCCAGGGACACGGCCTGACACCCGAGTGCTGACCACCTGTACGGTGACGTTGCCGTTGAACCTGGGTGCCCAAAGCTCCACAGCAAAAGCGGTGGGGACACCTGTCTGTTCGCTGGGATCCTTGCTGCGAGGAGCGCTGGTGCACACAGCAGCTTGCAGGAGGCAGTAGCAGAGAGAAATGCAGCCTGGCCTGGCTGAGGATAAGTTTTGGAGGGCTTATTCACTAATTTATATACCTCATGCCTGCAGGCTGCTCCTCCCACAAATCAGGATGCTCTACCAGACCCTGTCTGGTCAGAGGGTGGAAGTGCCTGGGAGTTACCGTGCATGGGCAGATTTCCTTGGCTTTTCCCCAGAATGGGTGTATCCAATTAATATATGGAATATATATGTATATGCACAACGCCGGTGGTTTCTTAAATGTGGTCGACACACGGCTGCTGGCTGGCTGGCTGTGGGGGGTATGCCACGCGCGCC